>NW_022279614.1:1520690-1824828 GCF_009193385.2 Nasonia vitripennis | reverse complement strand
ATTTTTACATCTAGATAATAAAAACCACGGTACGAACTACCTAGACCTCGTTATCGGCCACCTCGCACACCTAGACACCGCCCTCGAATGATATAGAGCAAAGATTTATAATACTGTAGCTGACTTCACGACACACGGCCCTCTGTGTACTGTTAGTATGAAGAAAACTATGGAAAAGCAATGCCCAACTATATTACACACATAACTTGTGCGGCTAATTCACGGTCCTACCACTTTTGGGCTGAAGAAGAAAATTTAATATGAGCATTCTTGAACTACACACTCGTTTATTAGGACATGAAACGCCTTTTTTGCTAATATTTTTATTATAAATCATAGTTTCACATTAAAACATGCTAATAAGTCAAAATAACTTAAGAACAGTCATGATGTCTTGATGTTTTGATGGAATGTTGATAGAAAATAGGTGTATCGATTAAAAAAAGGCGTTTATTTGTTTAAAGGAAATAGCTCTTGATAAAAGTGGGAATGCAGTCTCAGTGAACTGTCCTAAAGGACTCGGGGAAGCCCGCTCGCTTCGCGAACAAAAGTTTAGGCTTCGCGTCTATAGAGGAGCGAGATATCTTACGAGATTGAGAAAACTAACTTCTACACTTCCGCTGTTTGCACAATCTCGCGATTGTCGGATTATTGTAAGAAAGATTCTTGGCTTACTAGACCGAGGCTGCTGCAAAAGTACAAAAATAGATTTCTTGGCAGAGCTTTCGTGAATGTGTCTGCCAGGTTGTTTTTCAAGGTTACATACTTTATGTTAAGTTCACCATTTTCGTATTTCTCGCAAATAAAGTGGAACCGGACGACGATGTGTTTAGTTCTTTATCACATCGATTGCCCTTATCAAATCGATATCCGAATCCGGTCAACAGCTTTCTCAGCCAACACGTTTTTTTGGCTGCGGTTGCTGCAGCCACGTATTCAGATTCGGTGGCACTCAATGTTACAATTTTTCGACATTGTAAAGTCTACGTTATCGCGCCTCCGTTCATGCTGAATATATAGCCCGTTGTGGATCTTCGGGTGTCCACGTCGCTCGCGAAATCGGCGTCTGAGTGTCCTACTACAGGTGTACATTCGTTTTTTCCTCCGTACATTATTCTTATGATTTCTATCGTGATTGTTTAAGTATTTGCTTAATGAATTTATAATGTAAGCTATGCCCGGCCTAAAGACGATACTTAGAAACATTAATGACCCGATGGCCTCTCGGTATGGTACCGCGCACTCGTTCTCGCATTCCAGATCAGCTGTTTGTAGCCTTACCTTCGGATTTGCTGGCACACACATCGGTTTCGCATCGTATATTTTGAATTTCTCCAATGTTTGTTTTAGGTACAAGCTTTGACTAATAAACATCGTTTTCTCATCGCGATTTCTCTGAATTTGAAGACCGACAAAATAGCTTACATCTCCTACAAGGGGAAAATGAACTTGAGTTTATTGCATGAACGCACTAACAAATAATACCTAAACCTAAACGCATGCTTTTTTTGAACGAAATAGACAGATTTAAGGCAAGTGAGATATACGAAAAACGCCTGAGCGCTCAGTATACAAAAATCACAAACGATCCATCGGAAAATCCTATGAACCTCATGCAAAATATACATGACTCGACGGTCCTTAGTTTGTACTTATCTTTGTGGTACGGATCTGTGTTCAAAGGGCTCTCCGGTGTATGCTATACCAAGGGACGGATTTAGCCCGCTCCCAAGGTGTTGGACGGATTAGCACGCTCCAAACACTAACACTAGCAAACACCGCCGCTTCACCTTAGAATCAGTCGTAACCGCCAGTGACGTTTGAATCCATCCTATATTCATGGAATCGCTGGGATAGTACGAGCTTGAGCGTCAGCGATTTTGGCTCGTAAATGGACAGTAGGATATCCCACATTTCTATCGACATCGTACATACCAGTCGTCCATCTGTTCCGGCTCCATCGCCGCTAATATTAGGTATTTGGCCTTGGCGTGCTGCTTGAACCAGGCTTTACCTTCGGCTTAAGTATGATTATTCGGCCTTTGTTCTGTGCCGTCGACGTATCCGAGGAGATCATTTGCCACTAATGCTGCTGTCAACTTGAATTTCCAACGTTGAAAATTCTTCCCATCAAACTTGGTTAGACTTCGTGCTTATATTTCTCCGGCCATTTTCCATTTTGACTCATGCAAATGGTTTCTTTAAGAGACACTTACTTAGTACTATTGCTATGTCAAGCACTAAATGCACAGGAAACCCGGACGTTCCGGAATATCTATTTTGTAGAGTACAGCAGGGGGCTCCCCTCCGATCTTGGTTGGTGTAGTATACAGACCCCCGAACGTCGCTATGCAGAAAAAATCGGACCTTTTTGATCTTCTACGCGAAATTAGTAGTGACTATAGTAGCAAGATTATTATGGGTGACTTCAACTCCGATATAATATCGCCAACCGACGCGGACGCGAAAACAATCAAGCATCAAGTAGACGACCTATCGCTTAGGCTAATCGAGCACGGTCCGACGCACCACACTTCTACATTTCACTGGACATAAAAATCAATGCTTGCCCAGTTTCGGGAAGCACGCTATCATAGATGTCACCATTGATATCTTTGTGGCGGCTCCCCCCAAAGAGACATTTTCATTTAGAAATTTCAAAAATATATGTCCAGCCTCGTTAAATGAACTGCTATTAGGCTGTGACTGGACAAGCATGACTGAGATCGAGACCGATCTGGAGGGGGCTTTAAATAATCTCAACACAAATTAAAATTTTTCAATAGAGGAACTCGCTCCCCTAAAAACAGTTAAACCTAAAAAGAATTTTGCTCCATGGATTGGTCCTGAGTTGGAGAGGCTTATTGACAAGCGGAATGCTACCCAGCGACGCTATGAGCGTAGTGGGCGAGCAGAGCTTTTTGATGAGTTCCTTCGGCTCAGCAATGAGGTCGACTTACGTATTACTCAGGAGCGAGACTCCTTCCTACATAAACATCTCTCAGACGCTCTCGATGAAAACAAGGACATTTGGAAGGAAATACGTAATCTCGTCCTCCTGCCAAAAAGAAGAAAGGAGGACTGTCACGGTTTCACACCAGGGGAGTTGAACGACCACTTCACTGGGATCTCTGTCTCACCCTTTGAAAACACAGAAGACGCAATGAATATAATTTTAACTGCAAACGAGGAAGGTTTTTCGTTACAGTCACCATAAACGATGTAATCCTTGCTATATCTCATTTCTCCACGCAGGCAAGGGGGGGGGGGCGACGGTGTTCCGTAGGGAGTGGTCGTGAAAGCTCTGCCGGTTATTGGTGGTTATGTTCTCCTCTCTTGCTCGGGGGGTTTATCTTGGGCCTTGGAAGAGGGCGCAGATCCTAGCGCATAAAAAGACCGTAGCTCCGACAACGGTCTCGGACTTTCGTCCCATAGCGCTGCTCTGCTTCCTCTCTAAGGTGCTCGAAAAGATCGCCCACGACCAGATCATGGAGTATCTAGATAGCACTAATATACTTGATCCCCTCCAGACCGGCTTCCGTCGGAATCATAGTACACAAACAGCTCTACTGAAATTTATCGACGACATGAGGACGGCCAGAAACCGAAAGAAACTGACGCTACTGCTACTGTTCGACTTCAGTAAGGCTTTTGACAAAATATCTCCGTCAAAGAATGGCAATATCGTTAACGATATGAGCTTGCCAGGCATTGGGATGTGGTACTTGATAGTGGTCTAACGTGGAAACCGCAGATAAACCAAATAGTAAAGAGAGTCAACAAGGCCCTGTACAGCTTGCGGTTTATCAGGGCCTGTACCACTGAGGCTCTTCGCAAGCGACTAGTTGAGGCACTGGTCCTGCCGCATCTTGACTACTGCTCTGTGACATATTTAGACGCAACGAACGAGCAAAGGACGAAACTACAGAGACTGAATAATTCATGCGTGAGATAGATTGTGTCTTCGGGGTTAGGAGGGATGAGCATCATCATCATGAGCACATCACTCCGTACCGAAAACGCCTGGGCTGACTCCGAACTGACTCGCGAAGGCAGTACTTTATCGCACTGCTAATATATAAAATCCTACCTATTGGAGAGCCGAGCTACCTGGATACTCTCTTCGCGATTTCAGCCACGTCCTACATATAGAGGAGAGCCGCCGGAACTCGCCACTCCGGCGGTGTGCGCGGGGTTTTTTCAGACTGAGAGTGTCCGCCTCTGGAACTCTCTGCCATCATCTTTGCGTCACGCACCATCCTACGCGAGTTTCAAAAGGATGGTGCATCAACATCTATTTGAGATTGACCCGTAATGAAACAATCTAACTTTATGTTTTATTATAGCGACAGTGTTATTACTTTCCGACTGTATTATTACATGATGGAAACGATAACCTTGACAAAAGTATAAATTAATATTCTATTGTGTAATCTCACTATTTTCGATGTGTTCTCACGAACTATATTTTAAATCTAATGACTTGTATCTACTGATTGTATTTGTACTGTTTTGCTAAGGCGAATAAAAGGTATCTCTCCCTCTCTCTTTCTCTCTCTCTCTCTCTCTCTCTCTCTCTCTCTCACTCTCACTTAACTCATGCGTTCACACCGTCGCGGCACGCTGGACAGAATTAGGGCTCAGCCTGACTAAGTTTGACTTACAGGTCGTACAAAAGACGCTAGCCTCCGGCTGCTTCCAGCTCTGTCTTGATGCTGCTCGTCCCGTCTTCTTCCTCGCCTCGTCTTCTTCTTCTGTACCTTCCAGTCCAGGACTGGCCAGGAGTCGCTGGGTCGTCTCCTCACGATCCTCGTCGCCTTGGCCTGGAATGGATGCGGGATGGTCGTCTTCTTCCTCTCGCATTTGCGCTCTCTCTCACATTTCTACACACCCTCACTCTCGCTTGACTTCTCGTCTCGCACACGCGAACGCGCTCCCCCGAACTCTCACGATCTCACACCTCGAATTCGCGATGTACAAAAAAGCTTGTAAGACTGTTACACCGATACGTGCGTCTCGGGCAACGGTCGGACAAGAAGTGTCGCGCCACGCCGGCCGCCGCATCGATGCGCGCTTTCTCCGCTTCAGCCCGGCCAATCAGCGCTCGCGAATCGGCCTGACCTCGACAACCGCACTCTACTCGCGCCCCGACTAGCCTGAAATCAGGCTAGTGGCCGTCGATGCGGCCCCATTCTCTGACGGCTCGAGTCTCCTCTCCCGCTCGACTTGCGTCCAGCAACCCGCTCCCCTGCGATGCTCAACGCGCGTACCCATACAAATTTCCGCGAATTCTTCGGACGCAGCCGGAGCTACAAGGATTCTGCGAACATTCTCACATTCGGTTTTCTTCCTATTCTCCCCGAACTCGCTGCTTCCCTGAGTCCTCGTCGTCGCTCCTTGCCCTCCGGCTTCCTAGATTCCTCACACAACACTCGCACCGAGAAACAGTAAAACACACACGAGTTAACAACAATTTGCGTACACGACACAGAGCACGCCGAAGATCACGGCGCACGACGAGTTGCCTCGTCGCATTTTAATTCATTAGAATACCAATTTGGGAAATTACCAGAATAGAGTCGTTTCAAAGGTACCAGTTTACGAAGCACACTGTATAACGTTTCGTAAAAGATATTATTCTTACATTCTAAATATTTGGCATTAAATTCAATCTTATCGTTTAGAATACTATTCCAACTCAGTGAATGTGAAAAACGCGACTTACATTTTAACGCGCTTAGCTTAGACTTTAATGAAGTTAATTATTCCGTAGTAAATGATCAACTGAGTTCAACAAATATGTGTTCATGGTGGCTATCGGACTTGACCAGCTGATCTTGAAACTTCAGTGTCGCTAATTCAGGTATGTCCGAGGACAGGAGGTCCAATGTATAACCTTTAGCTTGATGAACGGGATAATGTTGAGACAGCTGGAGATAAGAAAACATAGTGCAAATATGAGAGATCCCGTCACGTAAGTTTGGAGGAAGGTAACCATGGGAGATTATAGATAAATTTGTGTTATTCACCCATACTGTGTTGGGAAGGTTGTAAACAATTTTACACTAAATACAATTTTACCTAAATTTGTTGAAGTCTGCGCAGGTCATTATTTATATAATTTTTCGTTTGAAGTGTATTTAATAAATTCAATAACTACAACCTTGTGCATATATTGACTTTATGGGTTTCAATGGAGGGGCGCTGTTCATTTTGGCGATCGGTGAGACGGGTCTGAAATCGTTACCTTTAAGTCGATGCTATTGCGCAAGGTTGTTAATTAATTGATGATTAAAATGAGATTTTAATATAATAGAGAGTCACTCTAATTCATGAAAAATTATGAACTCGGAAAATCGGAGAACCGGAAAACCGGAGAACCTGAAAACCGGAGAACCGGCGAAACAGAGAACCTGAAAACCGGAGAACCGGAGAAACGGAAAACGCCAAAATGGATTTCTCTTTAATATAATAGGGGGTAAAATGAGATTTTAATATAATAGAAAGGTTACTCTAATTTATAAAAAAATATAAAATCGGAAAATCGGAAAACCGGAGAGCCGGAGAACCCGAGAAACGGAGAACGCCAAAATGGATTTTTCTCTAATATAATAGGGGATTATGAACTAGGAAAATCGGAGAACCGGAGAACCAGAGAACCGGAGAAACGGAGAACCGGAGAAACGGAGAACGCCAAAATTAATTTTTCTTTAATAATATTTTGTGATCTGGGTATTTAAGAGATACTTCCTTTGCACTTGCAGCATGAAGTTCATAGACGTTAGCTGGTGAATTTGGCGGAATGTAGGTCACTCCTACTACAACTTTAAGTGATCCTGTAGAGATGGCTACAAATTTTTGTCTTAAGCATATACAGGAAGTAGCAATTGGCGTAGATATCAGCTGTTTACTCACAGCTATGAGAACTTCACCACCGGTTGTGAGAAACCTAGTGAGGTTGTTTCTGTCTTGACGGTAAATGTGGTAATTTGGTAAAAGAAGTTCCTCGTTCAATATTTCTTCAGATAAATAAGTTTCAGTCAGAGTGATCATTTTAGGTATCACAGGCATTAGGTAAAGATTTGCAGATAACGACTTTAGCTTAGTTCTAATGCCATGTGCAATTTGATAGTAGATTAAGTTCCTTGACTCTGGCTTGTTGTTGCTGAGTTTTTTGGCTGCATGTCGGAGGAAACAGTTTTAGGAATTCCATGTATGTATTTTATAGTTTTTCGCTCTGCAGATTTGATGCCATTTGTGCGTTTAATTCCGCACGGAGAGATTTTAGGTATTCTCTTTGCTTAGGAGTAGACTGTACATGGTCATACCTTGTGGAAGTAGGTAGGTAGTAGATTTCTTAGAAAGAATGGAAACTGCTTCTGCCTCCGATGATAATTTTAGTAGGATTTGTCGAGTCTTATTTGGAGAAGCTTTCCCCAATCTTCTTTTATGCTCAATCGGAGGACCATTACAGATTACATCATTAAGTATAGCTTGTACTTTAGATCGGTCCACTGATGTTGGGTTTTGTGTAGAGGCAGGGATTTCAGGTACACCGTACATTACAATCTATTTTGCACGGACAGTTCAATCCTTGAACTCAGCAAATAACTCTTCAGTGATTTGGGAGAGTATAGGGGATCCTTAAGTTTGACCTCATCCACGTTCAGCCTTTCTAATGCATTGTCGATTTTAGCATAAAAATTATCAAGACGTGTTTGAAGCGATGAAATTTTATCCTCGAGATGCTTTGTGTTTCTATCGGACATCTCCTAATGCTTGGAGAAGAGTTGGTCAGAAGAGGTTATGCCCGGAGGATTTGGCGACGAGGATCTTGACATGCCACAACATTTTTTGAATGCACTGTTTGGTAAACGGCCAGCGCGTTCGGGCTTATAACAGCTGGCATGATAATAAGAGTCACACCCAGGACACTTCACTGCATTGGCAAGCAATATCAGGCCTTTCTGAGGGCACAAGTAACATTTGATTTCTGGCATCCTGGTAGCTGCCAGTAATAAATTACCGAAATTGATTCTTCGTGGTAACGGTTAAAGGTTAGGAATTCACACGTCGGTAAGAAGTTCAGGAGGCGCACCCGTGTCACTAAGTCTCACCAGGGTTTGTATTTCAATACGTATATTAGCACTTTACGAAGCTATTTAGAATATGTCAGTGAATTTTGAGTCTATTATTCAATAATTAAATCACAAAAGAGTGAGAGCTATATTCTGCAGTGTGTCAACTTTTCGCCACCTAGCGGTCGATGAAACGTTAGGAATAAATAATAGTGACGCGGATTCGGGACTTTTAAGCGATAGAGAAAAATCGTTTCGCAGGTTTTGCCATATCACATTTATAACTTGAAGTAGAAATCATGGAGACAGAAATAAAAATTATAGTTTTCAAAAGTTACGCTCAATTACACACAGCATTGTAACTGTCATTTCAGTACACTTTTGTATACTTTTTATACTGCGCTCAATATTATAAAATAATCAGGGGCAGCTGATTCATTAGCGAAATCGTGGTACGAGAAAGCTGCTTGAAAATAATACACGTACGTCATAATCAGCACTTTTAATCTACATTTATACTTATAATACTATCAAAAACTTGAACCAAACGTGACATTGCGATGGGTGAAAGCATGGAGGCTGCCGTATAACGTCAAAAAAATCGACATGCCAGGTGGCTGCGTGAGCGTGTCGCCAGCCACCTACCTCACTGCGCCAGATACGCACAATGTATGCGCACATTTCTTGTCACCAGTAAAACGATAAGAAAACTAGTTTTTTTTTTCTAAATTATGAAATACCAAGACATGATTGCCTTTCTTTGATCATTTTACATCTCTATGCAAAGTTTTGAGTCGATGTATCATCGCATGTAAAAACGGTTTTAAATAAAATTTCCAACAAACACACGCTGTAGCTATTTAAATGCAATTTGTTCAAGCATTTATATTTAAAAGGGAGGGCAACTATTTCTTAGTTTTGCATAATTCATCGTATTTATAATTTAAAGAAAAAATAATAATACGAAATTTTTTAATTATGTTAAATTAACAGACTAGGTAGGTGCTCACAATAAAGATACACAAAAGATTTGGTCGTAAGTAAAAAGCTTTATTCGGTAAGAGTGACAGGCGATGCACACCGATCGGTAGCTCGGAAGCAAGTGGCGCGCAGCGCCGCTTCTCGCGGAGATGCCAACATGGCGCTCTCCACTCCTGTACATGGGCATAACGCCTATGGTCTATATATATATTCCCACACTCTCTCTCCATACGCGTTATGTCCTTATGTCTTGATAAGACTATTATTTGGAACTCTGGACCAAGTGCCTCTGGCGTAGACTTATTCTTCCTCCTCATCTCCAGTCTGTGGCTCCCAGGGTTCTTCTGTAACATGAGGCATATATTAGTTATAAATCATATTTAGTAGTAATAAGGATAACTTTTCATGCACAGGAAAGGATAGGGCTTTGGTAAATATATCTGCTAACTGATCAGCAGATTTAACCCATGTTATCTTAACGTAACCTCGCTTCACACACTCTTTAATATAATGCTCTTTCCTTTCAACCATATGCCTCAGCCTATTACCACCATCTGTGTTAGCGCATGCTTGTGCTGCCATATTATCACAAAATAGATCTATTGGATACATGTCGTTCCTTAGTATAAAACAAACTGAATTATGCAGAGCTAAAATAGCTTGGCATGCTTCGCTCATGGCTACATACTCAGCCTGACATGTCGACAAGGCCAAGCTTTGCTGTTTGTGTGTCTTCCAGTCCACTGTGTCTCCGTACAATTGTATGGCATAGCCACAAGTCGTCAGAGAACCTCCACAATCGGACAAGCTCGCATCTGAATAAGCTTTCATGTAATTTTCTTTTCCTGAATATATCAATGAGTAATGGCGTGTTCCAATCAAATATTGGAACACTCTTTGTACCATTTTCCATTCATACTTTGTTGGAGCTACCTGATGTCTGCTCAAGACATTCACAGCAAACGATATGTCTGGCCTTGTCACACCAGCCAAATACAACAAAGAACCTACAGCTTCTCTGTACAACCTGTTATTAACAGCCTCAGATACAATATACTCAGTCTCTCGAGTTTTCCTATCTTTATTCGTGATTTGTGTTGATGCTATCGGAGTATTGACAGATCTAATTTTATCAAAGCCAAATCTTTTTAACATATTATCTATAAACTTCGTTTGATTTAATTTAATTATTTTCTTTTCTTCACATCTCTCAATTTTAATCCCCAAAAACTCTTTTGGTTTACCCAAGTCCTTAATTTTAAACTTCCTACTTAACTTTGAGCTAAACTCAGTCAGTTCTGTCATATTGTTGCCTGCCAACAAAATATCGTCTACATATAAAACTACAATCATCACCCCGTAATTAGATTGTCTGAAAAATAAACAAGGGTCCATGTCACTAGAAATAAAACGTAATTCATTCATGACAGCTGTAAATTTATTATTCCATTTCTTTGGACTTATTTTGAGTCCATACAAAGCCTTTTTCAATTTCCAAACAAACTTTTTTCTGTATTCTTTGCTAACCATAATCCCTTCTGGTATTTCCATGAGTATTTCCTCAGACAAATCTCCATATAAAAATGCAGTTTCTACATCTAGCTGCTTCAATTTCAAATCATATTTATTTGCAATCACAAGAAAAGATCTAATCAAGGACATCCTAGATACCGGAGCATACGTTTCACTCAACTCATACGCATTCTTATCCTTGAATCCCCTAATGACTAACCTACTCTTGAATTTAGTTTTTTCTTGCTTATCAATTTTCCTTTTGAAGACCCATCGTGAATCAATTACATTGGGCTTTCCCATACGTATTCTTCCTTTCGGTCTTTCTATTATTTCATAGACTTCCTTATCTTTAATTAAATCTAGTTCTACCTGTATAGATTTGAACCAGTGTTCACTATCTTTGGAGCTTACTGCTTCCCTATATGTCTGTGGATCACCCTGGATTTTAGCTAATAGTGCATGAAGTGCAAAATCCCTTGTTTCTGTTTGTTCAGTATTTTCATTCGCCTCTGAACAAAACATCACTGACTGCTTGGTCAATTTTTTCGGTCTACCTCTCTTTCTTTTAGTTTCTTTCACTTTATCATTGGACTCAACTTCTTCTGAGCTAACTAGTTTGTTTACATCTATAACATCAACCTGACTCATATTTTCTTGACTTTTCCTCTCCTGCTCTACTTGTTGACTATCAACCTCATCCTCTATATTTATCTTGAATAACTCTTCGTCAGACTCTCTTTTATCAAAATAATCTTTGTACACTACCTCCTCTATGCATTTAACATGTCTACTCTCATATAACTTTTTCTCTTCAGGTGTATATAAAATATACCCTGTTGGAATATAACCCACTATAAAACTCCTGATTCCTTTGACGCTAAACTTAGTGCCCTCATTTCTAGTTGCCCTTACATAAGTTACACATCCAAACCTCTTTATCTGTCTTAAATTGCTATCAATTTTCGAGTTTAACAAATCTATCAGAATTTTCATTTCATTAGACTTATGCGGCGTTCGATTATACACATACATGCTCGCTTTCACTGCCAAATCCCACATCGTAGAAGGTAAACCTGAGTCAAACATCCATGCTCTTATCTTGCTCTGAATAGTCCTATTGAAACGCTCAGCCACGCCATTATGTTCTGGTGTGTCTGGGCATGCCAATTGCAGTTCAGCTCCAAACTTATCCAGAACATCTATTATTGCATTTCCTGTGAATTCTGTCCCTCTATCACATCTCAAATAGAAAAACTTCTCATCTGAACCTAACACGTATCTGACACTCCTAATAAATTCTACTAGACATTTGCTAACCTCAGTTTTGTGTCTAATAGGATATGCTAAAGCCGTTCTCGAATAATCATCTATGGAAACCACAACAAACTTATAGCCTTTTGGAAATGAAACTGGACTAATAGGTCCCATCGTGTCTGCATGGACAATTTGCAATGGCTTCGATGCTCTAGTCCTAATTTTATTGATAGGAAGTTTGCAACTTTTATTTATTAGAAACACTTCACATTTACTAACACTTTCTTCTACATTTACTCGTTTTATATCAAGTATTTCAGGAAACTGTTCTGCCAGTTTTCTGATGTACATAGCCGATACATGTCCTAGTCTTAAATGCCAAATCATGGCTTTGTCAATTTTATTAACTGATTCACATGATCTTCTTTTATAATCAATCTGAAGATTATCATTAGAGCCATTGCAAGCCTCCATTACATGAACCTTTCTATCTGTAGCAGTATGTAATAAATCAGATATTCTGTCTCCTAGACTTGAATTTTCTGTGTTTTCATCTGTCACTAATTTTTCCATATTCTCCTCATTTTTAGATTCAACCCTCTCTTCTACCTGACTTAATTCATTTCCCTTACTCCTGGTATTGTATGGATGATTCTGTTCTAAGGAGCTTATTAAAGCAAAAGCTTTAGACACTTCAATCTCGTTCTTGCCTTTGGGTGCAATCTTTAATTTAATTAGCCAAAATGGATTTTCATACTTTCCGGTCATAAATTCTCTTGGGATTTCGGATCAAATATATTGATTACTTTATTGTTTAAATAGACTTCGAGTCCTTGATCAACAAATTTCTTTAGTGACAATAAGTTTTCCGACAACTCATTAGAATACAATACATCTGACATTATTAACTCCTTACCATTTTCTGTCCTAATTCTAACATAACCTTTTCCCTGAGTACTCAGATAATTATTCTTATTCGCACAATTAATTTCATTCACTTCATTTTCACTCAATCTCTCAAAAATTAATTTCGATTTACTCAGATGCTCTGTTGCACCAGAATCCGCTATAAATTTAGTAATTTTATTATACTTCAAATTTCTATCAATTAAATTACAATTTAATTTACCTTGGTAATACTGATCCTGCTCTGGGTTTTCCATGTAGCCGAAATGGGCTGAGGTACCTCTGCCTCTAGCACTTCTGCCTCCTCGTCCTCTGTTTCCTCCACGTCCTCGGTTAATCGAACCTGCGCCACCACCTCTCGTGGATCCTTGGTTGTGGCCTCCTTGGCCCGTCCAGTCTGGTCTTCCACGTCCTTGGTTGTGAGCAGGTTCCAATTTCGCCCTTTTGCTAGCTGGCTAGAGATGTGATTTCCAACCTTGTTACAATTGTAACATACCACCTCTCCTGGGGTCGGACAATCTCTGCTGATGTGTCCATTCTTGCCGCACGAATAATACCTGACATCATCCTTCCCTCTTCTCTGAATTTGCTCTCCTCTCTTGCCTCCTCGAAATCCGGCGTTGAACGCGGACTTAGGTGGTTGCCTCTGCGGTCTCAAAGCTTCCTCCTGCAAAATAAATTTTTTTAATTGACTGTACGTCATTTCTCGCCCAGTCGATTCCTCAAGTAGACAATCCGTCACAGTTACGTTGGGCACCGCATCTTTGATTGCTTGTATAAACAGATTCTTTTTATCTTTTTTCCGGTAATTTATCAGCATTAGGCGTATTTTCATATACTTTCACTTTTTCCTCAAACAAATCCCAAAATTCAGAAGCTTTATGCTTATTTACATCATATCTTAAGTTGTTTAAATCGTTTCTTGCAGTTAACCGCATGATTCTAGTTTCAAACCTTTTTAATTCCTTTAGTTTTTCCACCATTTCAATAGTTTCTTTAATATCAATCATTTTAGTGTAATATTCTATGTCAATATGATTGATTATGATATCTCGAACTCTATGCTTATTCTCAATTAATTTAGGTTCATTCACATCCTCACATTTCTTTTTATCAAACACATAGTCTAACCTTTTGGTTTTAACCTCAGACATCAAATAATCTTCAAAAATCTCAAACTTCATCCCAGTAGTTAACTTATAACTTCGCATCACATTACTCTCTTTGCTAGAAACCTCAATTATGATTTTATTCTTGTTACTGTCATTAGTTGGGTTTATTCCGCCATTTCCTCCCTTATTATCCTTAGCTAACGATTCTTTAATTTTATCTTCTATAATTTTAACTATGTTTAGATTATTATTGCTTACCCCATTTACTCCATCAGATATTCCTATATGATTCATATCATATTTACTTGTGGTCTTGTTTGCCCTTCTGGTGACGGCCTCATGTCAATCGATCAGATCCATCTGAGTTTTGGGTGATTTCCCTGTTGTCATTACAATCTTACCTGGGATGATTTGTTTACCCTCCCAGTCTTGAGCTTCATTGACTTCTCCTTCTTCCAATTCCTCATCCTGATTTCTCTGTCGTCCTAAACAATGAAGGTGTCGGAGAGCAGAGATGCTTTCTCCCAATTCCCTCTTCCTCGGTCCCGGTCTTCTGGATTGGAACTACAAAGTTTTCTTCTTCCAGTAGACTTTCGTCAATGGTGGGCTTTAGCCTTAGATCCGCTCCTAGTCTGTTCCTTTCTTCGTATTCCTTTACACCCTGCCTGATCTTCAGTTCAATATCCACGTCTTCTATGTTTTTTATTTTTGGAGCAGCTTTGGTCCCTGGGGTGGTTTTAGTCGTTGCCCACCTTAGCCACGATCTGACTTTTGTATCATTCTCAACCTTGTCTTGCTTTGGAGCTTCGATCTCTTTCTGCTTCTGTATGCCTTCTGTCATTTTTGAAAGCGTGCTTTCGATTAACTCTTTGTTGAGTTTTGCTTGCATATCAAAGAATTCCTTCTGTTGTTCAGTGATCCACTCCAGTGTAGTCTTCACCTTCGTTTCTACGGTCTTTTCTATTTCCTGCATAGCCGCCTTCAGCCTCTCCTCTGTCACCATTCTTTCGGATATTCTGGGCTCCGACACAAGCATGACTTTCTCCCCTGGAGGCCATATTTTCCTCAGGAACTGACAGTCATCTTCTGACAAGAATTGACCTAAAATAGCACAAATAAGCATTAGTTTAATTTGAATATGATAAGCACCTCATTTATTCTGATCATTTCAACTCATCATATAGCATCACATAACATAACTCATCCCGGAATTCGTTGTTCATTTCATATACCATCTCATATATCTCATCTTTGCATGCATCACATCTTATCTAGTCATATATTCATCATTAAAATATCTCATGTTCAATCACACTTCATACATGTCATACATTTCATTTTATTTATTTATTAGAATTCAATTCTTATTTTATTTTACTTTCTATAACTCATGCGTTTCTTAATAAATTACTGTCCCATACTTCATATCCTAATCTGATTTTACGAGGATCCTAACTTACTCTACTCTTTAGCACATCCCATGCATGCATAATTTTAATAGTAAGTTAAGAATTATCCCATCTGAATAAATTCCCTCAACCTAGTAACCTCGGTTTCCCGTCCTCTGTCAGTGCGCACTTTCTCATCTCCTTACTAGGACACGCCCTCTTAAATCATCACTAAATACACTTCTTTACTTTTAATCCATCAGTACACTTCCTTACCTATTTTGAACAGCGAATTCTTCGTGGAAAATACCAGTTTTCCATCTTTTCCTTTTCCTAGGTACACTCTCTCCTCTGCCAGTATATGTAAAGCATTCATCGCCTTACATACTCTTCTCACTATCTCTTCGATTCTCTCCTCAGTCTCTGTAAATTCAACATAGCATTAGTTCCACAGATAGCTTATTGTATACTACGGCCGCAGACAATCATCACGCACTACGCCTGGCAATAGTGCCTATCGGCCATACGCGCGTGAGCACGTGCCCTCGGCACTAGAACCTGCGGACATTCGTCGGCGTCGAGTCAAGTGGCAACCGCAGCACTTCGCTTAGGGTAAAAAACGATCAGCTGTTTTTCAAATTTACAGTCTCACGCTCATGCATACTCTCTTGTTCACTCATGTATGCTCTTTCTCTCTCTCTCTCTCTCTCTCTCTCTCTCTCTCTCTCTCTCTCTCTCTCTCTCTCTCTCTCTCTCTCTCGTGCATGGCATACGCTCTCGCGTCCCCGCGCTGTACCGCTTTTTCCCTCTCTCTCGCATGCACGCGCTTCAACTCTGCCGGTACAAAATCTCTCTCTCTCTCTCTCTCTCTCTCTCTCTCTCTCTCTCTCTCTCTCTCTCATGCACCCCATCCTTGCCGCTCTTAGCGCGCGCAGCTAAGCCACGCCCCCTTCCTTGCGCTACTCTGCTTCTTCACGGCGAAGATATGCTCGCTCCCGCTTTCTTTTCCCGACAGTGTTGCCGCTCTTCCTTTCTTTCTCGCGCATGATTTCCCGCTCAGACTTGCGCCGCTTGTCAGCCATCTTGCCGATTTGACCGGTTCTTGGAATTCAGAACACGCTTGCTTTGTGCCAAGAAACGCATGCACGTTTAATCACGATTTCAGCTTGCGTCTTTTTTTTTTTTATAAATTTTCCTAACTTTCCGTTTAACCCTTAAGTCGTCAAATTTCTGAGAGATCGTTTTTGTTTCGCGTCTTTTGTTCAGCGTTTCCTGATAAACGAATTTATTTTACACTATTTCACACACGTCAGATTTACTTTACTCTCGATTCCGTGATTTTAGTTTTCTTTATCTCCGCGTCTTTTCGTGCATTATGTAAACGTCACTTCCGCGTCTCTAACTTTCCTAAGATTTTACTCGCGTCTTTTGTATGTACACTCACATTAATTATCACCTACCTGTCTCCATTATTGACTTAAGCGCCGTACTCTCCTCAGGAATCTCACGACCTTCCTCAATGCCGCTCGAAGCTACGTTTTCTCTCTTCCTCTTAAAGTACGCACTCACGAACACTTTCACACTATTAAAATTGTTTATTCGCGCCGTGGATGCGGGCTGGGACCCATAACCTGTTAGAATAACAGACTAGGTAGGTGCTCACAATAAAGATACACAAAAGATTCGGTCGTAAGTAAAAAGCTTTATTCGGTAAGAGTGACAGGCGATGCACACCGATCGGTAGCTCGGAAGCAAGTGGCGCGCAGCGCCGCTTCTCGCGGAGATGCCAACATGGCGCTCCCCACTCCTGTACATGGGCATAACGCCTATGGTCTATATATATTCCCACAAATTAGATCCTAAGCTACTAGATTCTCAAATCAGATTTCAAGATACGGGGTTCTAAAACCAGAAACTTCGATACTGGGTTTTTGAACTCAATTTAGAGCTTGCGAAGAAGGAACAGAGATTTGGGATTCTTAAAGCGGATAGGAAAAAAAAAATAATTGGGGGCTTTTCCGAACTCGGCTTCACAACGTGTCGTGTTAGATTTCTGGATGAATTTAAGCTTTCAAAAGCTTATAGGGTAGGCTCATCGCATCTACGCTTTTTTTAATCCTAGTGTCGTGAGTAAGATTTCCATTAAAACCGAAAAAACAGGTCACGATAATGGGATTTAAACCCACGATCCCTCGAGCGGGTGGTTTACCACGAAGCCGTCGCCGCTCTATCCCCGGCAGCAATATTACGTAAAATAATGATAAAGTATAGTTTACAAAAAGTTGCACAACCATAAAATGGCAATAGCTTCGGTAACAGTTATATGAGAATGATACTTGAGTTTAAACCTTATTACCTTAAATCCAAGTTCTCCGGGATTTTCAGGTTCAAAGTCGTAAAGAGCTGTACAGTAAGGCTGCTTTTGAGGTTGAATAGGAGTCCTTGATGGAGATTTACTTGGTGATGGTAACGGTGAAGCTTAAAATATAAAGATAAATTGCGTTCAGAAACACGACCTTATGCAGTATTAATTAAAATTATTTTATTTAATTACCAGCAAAAAAATGCTTGATCACGTGATTTACCAAGTGATTTTTCGAGTAATTTATAGTTATATAACGTTATTAACAGAAATTAATGTTATTACATATCCAAAAGTAAAAAACATTAAAACAAATGATATATAGAAAATTTTGCCTGGCCGAGGCTTGAACTCGGATCCTCAGTGCAGTAATTTGCTATCCTACTACTTGAGCTGTTTTTGCTCATACATGACGTAAGTTTAAGTGGGTTGTTTATTATAAAATAAATGGAATAACTTTTAATTTATTTTTAGGCACGACCGCGACACGGAAGTGCCTTATAGTTTTGTCATCGAAAAATGTGTGAGATGCGATGTCTCACGCAATTTTCGACCGATCGGGCTGCAATTTTAGGAGGAGTCTCCACAAACCTAAAAACTTATTTTTTTCATCCCGATCCTCTAGGTTTTTTTTAAATGCGGGCACAATTTGTTCAATTTTTGCGTGTTTTTTTAATAAAAATTTTGGTGTTACACGATTATCTCTAAAAGACTTTTATCAATCGGGCTAAAAATTTTTGTGCGAACTCCCCTCGTAATAGTAATGTGCCAAATTTATTTTGGGCTCGATCCTGCATGTATACGCAGAATGCGGTCACATCCAAAAATCGCTAAAAACGGTTTTTTGGCTCTAACTCGAATTCTATGCATTCTACAAAAAAAAGTTACCTAGAAAAGTTGTAGATCTCGAAGAAAAACAACTTTTTCCTATTTACACTTAAGCGTGAAAATGCATTTAATTCGAGTTAACGGGCCAAAATCTATTTTTTTTATAGCAATAAACCAGTATTCATCATAAAACTGTAAGGCTATACATTATACATAAAAACCTTGAACGTAAAAGTTGTAGATATTATAAAAACACATCTTTATACCGTGACAAACATTTTTTCAAAACGCTCATAAACAACAACTCTAGAAATGATGTTTGATACATATGATTGAATAACAATTTCGGTGTGACACGCCCTATCTGGCCCAAAAGCTTTAATTGATTGCCTGACGCTCGCGCGAGCGTCGATGAATCGGGCAAGCGCGCAGCGGGAGCGTCAGAAGGCACGCCCTTTCGCGTTTTGCGCTCCTTGTATCGCTTTGCGTGGCCACCGTGGCCGGAAGGCCGCGTGTGGCGCGCTAGTTCATAGTTATTTTGGTTTGCCTTGCAAAAAAAGGATTAAGATATGAATAATTAGTAACTTAATTTCATGCATAATCTGCATGCCCAATAAAAAATAATAGGATAGTTTACATAGTATTAGCGCAAGGATTGCGTCTAATTGTCATTAAATTATGATTTATATACTTCAATTAAAATAACTTTAGAAATAAAAAAAGTTGGCACACATATAATAGTAAACAAATCAAATTCAAACTGAAGTTCTAGATTTACTAAAATCTTCGCTGGATGTTTCTAGTTAGGTCTGCGTCAGGTAAGATCCAACTAAATGCGATTGGTTGCATTTCTTGAATACCTCCGTATTGATATTATTTAAGTCTCGTATTTAGATCTTTGAAGGGATTCTCTCTGGCTTAAAAAAATTAAGATATAATTTAATATAATCAAGCCCAGCACTGAAAGGAGCCTCTGACTTTCTGTAGCCAGTTACGGCATTCTCCGAGTGAGTTATAAATAAGTCAAGCCAGGTGTTGGACAACGTATCCGTGTGAGTGATGCGTGGCTTTGGACGGTGAATACGGAGCAGGTGCGAAAAATGGCTAGCGTAACCTCAAAATTCTTAGAAGCAGACAAAGCAGAGATTCCCGGCTCAATGGTAGCGAGCCCGGTGGTGAAAACTCGCTTAAACGAGAGCCAGCTGGATCCCGCAGTGCCTGTACGGAAAGAAATATTGAACTGTGAGACTACCATAGTTTGTTAAACGCCCCCATTACCATCGCCTTTACCTCTCAGAATACCAAAATTGGACAGCTGGAGCACCAAAATCATTCTCAAGTAAAAAATTCTGGAAATTTTTCACGATTTTCCCGTGTTAGCCGCCATTTTATGTGCTTTTACCTTTTTTCTTCAAAATTTAAACTGTGACACTGAAGTTTAAGTCTCGAGGACACGATTTCTTCGCTCTAAACATTAAATCTTAAATGATTTCAATGTGAAAAATCGACATGAATAAAGTTTTTTTTTAAACCATGTTTTATTGCTTGTGGTTTGGTAGGGGTGCTTTCTAGGGGTTAAGCAGGTTAGGGGTAGGTATTTAGGTGATTACCTGGCTTCTGGTGTGTGGCTTAATTATTTTGAGAAAAATAAAGCGATTTAACTCGCTGTTCCCAGGGTTAGGCTAGTTAGCCTGCTTGTGGTTTGATAGGGGTGGTTTCTAGGGGTTAAGCGGGTTAGGGGTAGGTATGTAGGTTATTAGCTGGCTTATGGTGTGTGGCTTAATTATTTTAAGAAAAAATAAAGCGATTTAACTCGCTGTTCCCTGGGATAGATGAGTTAGACTGCTTGTGGTTTGGTAGGGGTGGCTTCTAGGGGATCGCATGGGTTTAGGGGAAGGTGATACAATAATTTCCGCACCTGTAGCTTAAACTCGATGCTTTTTTAAAGAGTTTAAAAAAAAATCATGGCTCTATGATTAAAAATGACGCGTGGCTCGAATTTTGTCCATTTTCTCCCACTGTGCGGCCGCTCGACTCTCTTCTTGCTGCTCCGCGCTATACAAACACGACGAAAATCTCGACTTGCGCGAATTAGAATCGAATAGCTGAGAAAGAAACACTGTTCACCTACTTTCCGCCCGCCGCACGGCGGGGAAGCGCCTTCTCGACAATACTTTGTACCGATCTTCTCCATAATTGTAAGTTCTATTCTTCACACTGTACATATATTGTTATACAACAAGTTTTTAATAACAATTTTTCACATCAGTCTCCTGATGAGGGCGGCATTGTCCGTCGAAACGTTGAAAAGAAAAGAGAAAATGTCTTAAAGTTTTTTTTTCTCCTTTATCACCACACAACCTGCCTCGCGAAGACCGATAGAGACGAACCAATATGCTTGATCACCACCGAGGGACAGCATCAGATAGAGAAAAACCATTTTTCTCTAAAAATATTTTTATTATCTGACACTTGTTGAGTGTACGAATCATTAAATGTTATAATTTCACTATGATTTAAAATTGAAGCTTCAAATAATTTAATTACTTCATACGAAGCACAAAAACCTAACGATTGTAAAATTTGAATTAATTCTTTAGATCCATATTGCTTATAAAGTATAGCAGCTAGTCCAACTTGTACAGATGAAATGAACGATCTTGGTCGAGTTGCGGCGATTATTGCATGTGCAATAGCTATAATTATTGGCTCGTAATTTTCCGGTTTTGCTTTATCTTGAGTTATAATACCAGATACCAATTCTAATAAAGTTTTTGGAATATCTGCCTTAGATTTTTCCAAAAAGCAATTTGGAGCTGGATAATGCTTCGTGTCGTAATAAGTATTTTTGATGTCTTGAATAATTATTTTTGAGCTATTTTTTACAAATCTAAGGTGTTCTTTAGTTCATCAGCGCTCTTGTTTTTGTACCACTTTTCAGTTAAAATTTTGTTACCTACGTTTGAAAATGTTATTATAGGCCCGTCTCTTGATCTATGAATAGTTATGTCGTTTCTAAAGCTATCGTTTAAATATTTTATAATGTATTTTAAATACGGCAGTCTGTCAGTCTCAAATTTATCTGAAATTTCTGTTATACAAAATTGGCAAGATTGCTCTTTATTTTTTATAACATATTCGGCAATGAATCTAGCAGCTTTGACAGCGACTGCATTTTCTGGGTCTGCAGTATCTAATTTGTTTTTTAATAAACGCGGTATACATTCGTGATATCTAGCATGTACTGCGACTAAATCTGGAACGCTCCTTATGCGAAAAGCAACATATACAGCCTCTGGATCACTTCGGTTTTTTAACTTTTCAACTAGCGAATCTTTGGTTTCTGATTTCGTAACATGCCTTACAATTTTCCGGCTGCTTGTTGGTTTTTAGCCTGCTTTTTAACGAATTCGTCGGATGCATCTTCAGCACATACAAAACACAGATTTTCAAAGTCGAAATCACTATGAACGAGGCTTCTGGTAAGGTGAGAAGAACTTTCATTACTTACACGACGTCTTAAAGTGATTGGTTTTTGTTTTCACCTTTCCCGCTTTTGCTCGCCTGCCGCCGATTTACCAAAGCATTTTTTAAAATAAAGTTCGCTCGTCTTAAACTGTAGGTGCGTGGGGTTTGAGTGTTTTTAATCCTTATTGATTTCGCTTGCCTTTCTCCGATGTGCCGAGGTACTTTATATTATACTGGCTACGTATGGGGCAGGTGGGTTTAGGCATTTTTATTTTAGATTTTATAGAAAAAATTAAAAATGTTGTAGTCCCATCAGCCTCAATGTAAAATCACTCTATTTATCACAACATTGACAAATCATTAGTCAAGAAGAGCATCGAAAAAAGATATATACAAATTGTACAAAAATCTGAAATACCTCTTAATGAAATCTTGTTGGCTTGTGAATTACTTATGGGGAGTACGTTCTTTCAATTCAATGGCAAATTTTACAAACAGCTATTTGGCACACCAATGGGCTCTCCGATCTCAAGTTTCTTTGCTGACATTGTCATAGATGATCTCGAAACGTATTGCCTATCTAAACTATCGTTCAAACCAACATTCTTTTATCGATATGTTGACGACATTATTACATATGTGCCGAATGACAAAGTCGACGAAATTTTAAAAACATTCAATTCTTACAACAATAGATTACAATTTACTCACGAGCCTGAGATCGATAACTCTATACGTTTTCTAGATATTCTATTGATTCAAGACGATGATAAAATAGTAACTGATTAGTACAACAAACCGTCCCTTCTCTGGCAGATTTTTAAATTACACATCACAACATCCTATGTCTCAAAAAATCGCCATGGTGTACAATCTTGTTGATAGAGCGATAAAATTATCCAACAAGAAATTTTACAATAAGAACATTCAAAACATCAAAAAATTACTGCATGAAAATCATTATCCACCCGTCTTCGTTAACAAATATATACGAACAACGTTAACATCGAACACATTGTCAAGGCAATAGATTAGCAGCAATGAAAAACGCAATATTGTAAGCCTACCCTGTATTCAAGGTTTTTACAAGCAGACCAGTCATACATTCAAGACTCTCAACATCGACACTGTACCGAAAATAAATAGCCAAATGAAAAATATCATCATAAAAGGCAAGACAAGAAAGATAAAGATCTAGAAAACAACGTTGTCTATAAATTTGAATGTAATGATTGCTCTACCACGTACGTAGGCCAAACAAAAAGGAATGTGTATATACGTATAAATGAACACAAAAGTACTGTATATCTCCGATCACGTCAACAATCTGAATCACACTTTCATTTTTGAAAACTACCACGTTAAAGACAGAGAGCTCAATTTAAATAAAAGACTAGTTTCCGAAATGCTACACATACACCTACAAGAAAACGGTATTAATAAGAAGGAAGACACTCAAAATTAATATACAGTATACACACACACCTTATACACCAGCTGAAAACAAAACAAACATAAGCTAGGCTCTGACGTCAATAACGTAAGAAATTGTCAACACCGCCGCTCGACTCTCTTCTTACTGCTCCGCGTTATATAAACACGACGAAAATCTCGAATCGCGCGAATTAGAATCGAATAGCTGTGAGAGAAACACTGTTCACCTACGTTCACCCCGCCGCGCGGCGGGGAAGCGCCTTCTCGACGAAACTGTACCGATCTTCTCCATAATTGTACGTTCTATTCTTCACACTGTACATATATTGTTATATAACAAGTTTTTAATAACATTTTTTCACATCAGTCTCCTTGTTGAGAGCGGCATTGTCCGTCGAAACGTTGAAAAGAAAAGAGAAAATGTCTTAAAGTTTTTTTTTCTCCTTTATCACCACACAACCTGCCTCGCGAAGACCGATAGAGACGAACGAATATTCAGTTTCAGATAATGCTGATCATAATATAAAAACCATTGATGGTTTAAATACTTTTCATGCTATGGGTAGTATTTTAATAATCACTCCCGCAGAGTCAGTTGAGTCGAGTAAAGTTATTGATCGCATAACAAAATTCCGAGCACAGAAATTATTGGGAAATTTCATAATGATAGCGATGATGAGAGTAAATGTCCAGTTGAATATGTATGTAAAAAAGCTAGATTAAGTATGGATATATAAACACTTCATATGTATCATTATAATAAAACAAATATTTTTAATATAATTGAAAAATTTCACGGAGTTTAAATTAGTTTATAACCCAGAAAAATCCCCATCCCGTTTACTCCTAACTCCTGAAAAGACTATAAATTATTTTCTCAATAACATTTTTAACAATTAAATATGAGAAACTGCATTACGGTTTCAATGCAGCCAGAATAATGAAATATAGAAAAAAAATGGAGTCCGCCAGTATTATCAATTCGTTTCGGTATATAAAATTAAAAAATCATCTATCTAGCTTGTTTAGAAGCTGAGATATCGAGATTTTTTCCGACATTCTCATTTTGAAGCCATGCGCTCCAGTTTCTCTCTGCTGCGAGTCGCTCCCCCCACCGCCGCGCCCGACCGGACGCGCCTGCTTTCCCGCTCGGTTACAAAAACTTTCGTACAAACTATCAATGTGAAGCTTTTGGCGCATTGGAAAGATATTTTATTAGTGAAAAGTACTCTATAAATGCTGCGTTTTGCTGTGCGATAGTTCAAAGTTTCAAAGCTTTGTTAATTAACTTAAATCAGTATGCAAAACTATTGCACGTACTGCGAGCGGGGTTCGTGCACTTATTGTAGATAACTTTAAGTTACTTTTTCATTACACATCAGAATCTAAAAGCTAATTTAATAACTTCATAAAATTCGGTAAAAAAATGCATTTTTTTTACATTCACGCTATTTGCAAGGTCATTTTTGCAATTTTGGACATCGGACCCGATGAACCTTATAGGAAATTTCCCAAGGAACAAATTTGCATCAGCACTATTTTTGCTAAAATACATTAGTTTCGGAGATATAAGTCACAGTCCGAAACAAAAATCTCATTTTTGAGCATTTCTGAGCATTTTTGTTAATAACTAAAGAAGCTCGCACTTTCACGCCGGAGCATGAAATTATTTTCTGCTGCCCACTTTTCCGACCGAATCCAATAATAATCTTGCCTCTACCTCTTACATCCACTTTGAAGCTTAAATTCGAGTAATTCGTCTGGACTTAAGAGAGAGAAAGAGAAAGGGAGACTGTATTTTTCACATTGGTCATGTATGATTATTGGGGTGGTGCTTATTTCCCAAACTGCTTGAGTCCGTGCTCCTTAACCTAAAGTAGGTTTGTTATCACTAAAAAAATGAAAAGTCAATTTTTTTTATCCTCTTAAAAAGCCGTTTAAACCGTTATACTTTGCAAAGAACATGATTTATTTCGCTCTTACGTATTTATTGCTTTAGCATTCAAGGACAGTCAAACGTCCATTTAAAAAATATGTCACATTTTGATTTTATCATACAACTCAAGCTAAAAGCGCTAGGGGCAAAACATAATGCTTTTCAGTGATTTCTTGTACCTAGCGCTCAAATTCGAACACTCACTTTCGCCCCTAGGGAAAAAACACTTTCGCTTTAGATATTTGCATTTTCGTGTGTGTATGTGTGTGACACATCTCATACATGTATGTATATACTATTAATCCGTGTGACATCAAACTCAATTCAGATTTACAACAAAATTTTACCATGAGATACTGGACGACTCTGCTTTTTCAGGCAAGCTAAAAAGAGCGTTATCGATGCACTGATTATAAAAAGAACGGTACACAACAAGGGACGAATTGGCTTTTTTAGACTCATCATCCTTGTCTGAAAAGCCAACTTTCATCCCTAGTTGTGTAATCTACTTTTCGCCTCATATTATATGTATATATAGTCCAGTATGTATGTATATAGATACATGTAGTATATAAATATATTTATATACTACTGCGGAGCTTGTACGAGGTGTTACATGATTTCTTACTAAACTGATTTTTGAAAAGAAAAATTTACTATATTAGAAGTTATTTCTAAAACCTTTTGAAGCATTGACAAAAAATTTCTAGATCTTCATTAACTAAATACCAGAAAATCTCGGATAAAAAGTTAGAGGTAGGAGATTACTTAGAATGTATAATTTTTAGGTTATATTATGAAATATTTTTAAGATGATGATAAGTAATTAGATAAAATTGAAACTAAAATTAAAATTATGAGGGCCAATGCAGGAGCCTAAGGTTAATTTGCGTAACTTGCACCTTGCCAGTTTGCCTAAAATAACATTTTCAAATATTGGCGAACGCAAATATTTTAGTAGTTTTGAAAAAGAGTTAGAAGCGATTAAAATTCCACACGAAATATTAGCAAGCCACAATATTATTACAGAAATATCGGAAAAAATTCAAGTATCAATAATGAGGAGATTCACAAAGAAGTTATTCTAGCTCCAAAAAATGTAGATGCACATAATGTTACCAATAAAATACAATTTTCCCAGCCTTCCCGGAATTATGAAAAAAAAAATATATATCTACTGAAAATATTTACAATACACACCATTTCTTCTGAAACATATCATGTATACCATACAAAATCACTGACCAAAATTCATAACATTTTACTATATCAATAAGAGTTTTTATAGTTACTTGCCACGGCTTTGTGATAGATCAAGACCGTCTTCTTTACTCTACCTGGACTTAAAATGTACCTTAAACATGTCCCCTCATACCTAATGAAAGATATTTCTAAAAAAGTTGTAAGTGACTAAAAACTTATTTATATAGTAAAATGTTATGAATTTTGGTCAGTGATTTTGTATGTTTTTTTTTTTAATTTACGTAAAAAGAAATAATTTTTAACAGACAAATATTTTTTTTTGTTTTTTTTGCATGATTTAACCCAGACTGGACTCCTCAACTTTCTTACCTCGTGAACGTGCTTGAATAAGATTCATTTACTCTCGTCCTTCCGGCAACTGCCGCTCCCGGGTAGCTCCATCCCGACCTCGTTCGTCTTCTTTCCGGATCTCCCTCGTCTTCTTTCTTGGCTTCGCTCGCTCGTCGCCTTCGTCCTCCATGTCGATTTCCTCTGCTTCTCTCGGTACCAGCGTCCCATACTCTACATACGTCACATTCTCGATTCTCTTGCACTGCAAGCATCACCGCTAGATCAACTTGCTTTGCGCCCAAGTCTCGTCACTAGGTATTATTATCGACACAACGTCGACGTTAAAGCACAGTGTACCTCTAAAAGAACTCTTCAGCCCGCGAAGACGCGACACAAAAAATTCACAGCTAGACTTCTCGAAACACGACACGTGTGTCTCGGTTCGAAGCTTACTGCAAAGTGCCGGGATGCACGCCTCGGCTCGCGTGCTCGTGCTTTTGCGTCGTAGTTGTGTCGATAATAATACCGAGTGACGCGACTTTGGCGCGAAGCAAGTTGATCTCGCGGTGCAAACGAACCGAAAGTGTGACGTGTGTGGAGTGTGGGATGCCGGTACCAAGAGAAGCAGTGGAAGCCGACGTGGTGAACGAGACGGCGAGAGAGCGAAGCCTAGAAAGAAGACGAGAGAGATCCAGAGATCAGCCGAGGAAGAAGACGAGCGAGGTCGGGAGGGAGCTACTTGGAAGCGCCAGTTGCAAAATGACTGACCAGTTCATAATCTGCAATTAAAAGTAGGCATTGTTGTAATTTATCTTCATAATATTAATCGGAATGATGGTCTTTATAACGATGCTTGATTGATTGTACGAAAATTAATGAATTTTTGTTTTTATGCTCAAATGATTAGTGGTTGTAAAGCAGGAAATATTGTGAATGGTCAATACTACGTGTTAATTTAATTTCCTCTAAAGATGAAATACTATTCGGAATGAAAAGATGACAATTTCTACTAAAATTAAGATACGTAATGACAATTAATAATTTTACAGGTCAAACTTTTATAAAAGTTTGAATATATTTACCAAATCCAGTTTTTAGCCATAATTCGTAGCACTTTAAGTGGTAGTTTTGAAAAAATTTAAGGATTTAGCTCCACAAGAATTTAACAATTTATAATCATAAAAATGATTAATCAAAAAGTTTATATACTAATAATGTTGTTTATCAAGAAATTTTATGATACATAATTAAATTCTTATCATAGAGTCCAAATAACAGATATGGGACGAGAGGTTAGGTTTAGTTTTAGGTCTTTTTTTTAGGACGAGAGGTTAGGTTTTTGAACAAAAGCTAATGAGTTCAAATTATATATATATATATATTAAATTAAAATGGTGGAATGAGTGAGGGAAGCTTGGGTGAATAAATCAACGCAAAACACAATGAATTTCGCGGGGGAAAAAAGACGACTTGCCGCGGCGTAAAAACTCTCACGGAGTAGAGAGAAAAGCCGGGACAAGCCTATAGCTTTATTTTAGAAATAAGGAAATTATACAAAGAAAAGTGACTCTAGGATAGACTAAACAAATAGAGAGAAACGCAATTATAATGTACGCTTATACAAAAAAAGAGAGACTCTACTATAGACAACAACCGAGAAAGAAACGCAAGTAGCTTAATTCTATCGCCGCGAGGTACCTTTCGCACGCTGGAGAGCTCTCCTACCTTAGACGCAGAACGAGACGTGGACGGCGCGAAGTAAAGCCCTGGCCGCACGCTGGTGGGATGCACCTTCCTCGGTCGCAGGTCGCCTCGACGTCTCGAGGGAACCAATCCTGGACCACGGGCAGGCCTTTTCAGCCCTGCCGCGTAGGTAACAATCGCCGGGTGGAGATCGACACGGCGAGGAAGCTCACACGTGGCTGAAATCCCAACACTCGAAGAATTCACACAATCCGCACACCGCACGAAAAATGCACACACACTACGCAACGCACGGTGATACAATAAAGAGTGTCGATCGTCCTGAAAAGGACGATGATGACGACTCTATTCGCTCGCAATTTACACAGAGGCCTTTGCAATTGCAAGTACAAAGGCGCAAGAGGTCAACTGATTACTCGAGAGGAGCTGTTAGAACTGAACTGCACGTGCACCCTCGCGCCGGAGACCGCGCAAACGGGAGAGGCCCACATCAGCGCGCGCATGCGCTCGACCGCTCTCGCTGCAGTGCTCGCCGCGCTACGGCGCGAAATTCAAAATTCACCCTCCCGCTCTTACATAACCCAAACAGTTTTCTTAAATTAAAAAAGTGACTTAAGGTGGGTCTCCACTGATTTTTAATTTTTCTTACTTTTTGCACTATCTATTGTCAGATTTTGAAGGCTTGATTGTGGCAAATAAAGAAGGTTACGTACCAATTTTGGGTTATATTTGTCCACATATACTTAAATAAAATTTTCAAAAGGAATAATAAAAATGCCTTGCGTAAATAACTTGTTGAAGTCAAACGAATAAGTTACGAGAAAACAGCGTTTGAAATTTTGTTTTTGTATGCAATCTAATGTAAAATATTTTACTTAACTGCCTATAACATTGATATAATTTTGAACTTTTACATCAAGGTGGTCTCAAAATGTTCATAAAACTATAAGCAATTAAAATATAAAATAAAAAATATTTTGAGTTTTTGTCCAAAAATCAGTGAAGTTTCACCTTAAAAAACTTGTTTGAGAAAAAGAGTTTAAATTTATAATTTTAAAACTTCATTAAGCCCAAACGCTGATTCCTCAATTTTTGAAAAGTTTTTATCATAAGTGTCAAAATTCAAAAAGCTTAAAGAAACAAAACCCAATATTGGTAAGACCCAACATTTTAAGGCTGTAATGCCCCGTACATGATCCGTCGGGCATTGAAAAATAAATAAAAAACTTAAGTCATTGGATTGTATTGCAGAAGCTACGCGAGGCTTTTCTACTGCCCCTCTCTTTCCATAAACACTCCAGCTTACAGCCAGCAGCGGCACAAGAGTCGCATACCAGCAGTTTTATAGCTGTATAAAATGAGAACATATCCTACGGAGTCATAAGAGACCTTTGACGATTCTACAAGTTTTTTCCAATTGTCTAAATAAAAAAAAATCCTACAAAATTTCAAAGGGCAGATTTGAATTCAACGTGAAAAAGTACATAAAAATAGTGTTTACAGACATTAAATAAAAAAATCCATTGTTCTGCAGTGACATTTGTAAGTTTTTTGCGAAAACCGTCAACTTTAACGAATTTTCCTAGGCCATACAGTCAACATCAACCTTTCTGCTTATTTTTCTGTGATTTCTGATAGCTATTTAATTTTGAAACACGAAAAGTCGAAATACCCCATAGTGCGGCGTAGCAAAGCTCGCATGAATAGTATGGATGTGTGTGTAAAATAGAAGCGAGCGATGACGCAGCAGCGGAGAAGCGCGCGCATCCTTGCATGATTATATATACAGGCTGTTTCATTTTAATCCGACCACGACAAAAAACCATGGAAAAACTAATTTTAACGAAAAATTACCTTAACAAAAGTTGACAAAACCTTCTGAAGATCACCAAAGTAAACTTAAAATATCCTTTGCGACGTAATTTGTTCCGCTCTATCCGATTCCAAGGTCTAAAATAGAGGTTCCTATTTAAAAAAATCACAATTACCCTCAAATGACCTTGAAAATGGAGTTCAAGGTCATAGGTGTTTGTGTGATTTGATGGCCCCCTTTACCCCCTTCAACTTTTGTTAAGGTAATTTTTCGTTAAAATTAGTTTTTCCATGGTTTTTTGTCGTGGTCGGATTAAAATGAAACACCCTGTATATATATATATATATATATATATATATATATATATATATATATATATATATATATATATATATATATATATATATATATATATATATATATATATATATATGTATACAAATTCATAATATTTATGACCTACGGGAACTAAAGTGACATATAATTCTATAAAAAATTATTTTCTAACTTTATAATTAAATAACAAAGTTGATATCAAAGTAAGGTAAGGATCGTGCATCTGGATACAGGCTTTGGCCTGTATTAAGACCTATACAGTGCAACAGGGATTTTTAGTCGTCGACTCGAAGACATGTAAGTCCTTGTGACGCTGCCTTCTATCTATAGGTATACTGGTATAGGGCTCTTTGGCCTGGACTCGGCAGCCTCCCTTTCCGCGCAAAGCTAAATATAGGTCAACCCTCTTCGGACCCTATACCCTCTCTCCGGGTGCTGGAATAAGTATAAATACAGCAATACTTTCGAACCACCTTTCTCTCCGGGCATTGCAATACCTATAGATATTTTCATCTCTAAAAAAATTAAGAAAGTAAAAGGTTATGTGAGTTTGATATATTTCGCAACGAAATTACAGATAAAAAAGAACTGAGATCCATCAAAGTCAAGTTTTTAGGCACGACCGCGACATGGAAGTGCCTTATAGTTTTGTCATCGAAAAATGTGTGAGATGCGATATCTCACGCAATTTTTGACCGATCGGGCTGAAATTTGGAGAGGAGTCTCCTCTTGCACAAACCTAAAAACTAATTTTTTTAATCCCGATCGTCTACGTTTTTTTAAAATGCGGGCACAATTTGTTCAATTTTTGCGTGTTGTTTTAATAAAAATTTTGGTGTTACACGATTATCTCTAAGAGACTTTTATCAATCGGACTGAAAATTTGTGTGCAAATTTCCCTCGTAATATTAAGGTGCCAAATTTATTTTGGGCTCGATCCTGCATGTATACGCAGAATGCGGTCACATAAAAAAATCGTTAAATACGGTTTTTTGGCTCTAACTCGAATTCTATGCGTTCTACAAAAAAAGTTATAGAGAAAAGTTGTAGATCTTGAAGAAATACAACTTTTATCTATTAACACTTAAGCATGAAAATGCTTTTAATTCGAGTTAACAGGCCAAAATCGATTTTTTAATAGCACTAAACCAGTATTCATCATAAAACTTTAAGGCTATACATTTTACATAAAAATCTTAAATGCAAAAGTTGTAGATATTTTAAAAACGCAACTTTATACCGTGACAAACACTTTTTCAAAACGCTTATGCATAAACAACAACCCTAGAAACGATTTTTGGTAATATAATTGAATAACAATTTCGGTGTGACACGCCCTATCTGGCCCAAAACCTTTAATTGATTGCCTGACGCTCGCGCGAACGTTAGAGATCGTGCCTTACACGCAGAACGCGAAGCGTTTTGTGCCCCTTGCATCGCCTCGCGATGCAAGGCGGCAAGCCACCGTGACCGTAAGGCCGCGTGTGGCGTGCTAGTTTATATTTAATCATAATAAAGCCAAAAAAATTGTTTTGTTTAATCAAGGGCTTACTTAACTTAAAGTTAAGTTATATGATGATCCATTAGGAACAACTTTCAAGATACTTACTACGTAACCATAAAAAAACTATCTGCTGTTGAAATCTTAAACGATTTCGTTGATCAGTTTTCAAGTAAAGAGCTGAAATGTAAAAACCGATGTTTTTTACTCACTCTTTGGGAAATGGGTTATTTAAATTAAACCATACCTTCAAGCGCGGTTTTGCTAGCATTTAAGAAAAATTTATTCGTAAACATTTAAAAAGCATAAATATACTCTATATTAAAAAAATATTCTATTTATAAATTGAGTTGGACCTATGAATTTAGTTGGAGGAAGTTACGTGCTAATGCATTGGCAGTGGTTTTTATTATTTAAGCTTTTTCAAGTCTTACATATGTAGAACTTATACAGCTGTTTAGAAGAAGATACATACATTTTACATGATAGTTACATTATAATTAGTTACATAACATATTTTGCACTTATTTTAAATATACAAATCGTATTTTTTAAAGAAAGAACATATTAATTCACATGCTTTAATGTTAGGTTTTTCAATGATGCTTTTGATTTTAAGCAGTAGGTACAAACGAATTTTTGTCAAGTTCTCTATTAATTTTGATCTTTCAGCATCATATTCTTTACATTGCCATAGGACATGGTTTAGATCTTCGACGTATTCTTGACATGGACATATTGCATTATTAGTGCATGAATTAGTATATGAATTTTTGCAAGCGATGCTGAAAGATTATATTGGTTCGCTCTGCACCTATTTATGGTTACAATACTACGTCGGCTAAGAAATACATTAAAATACCAAGGCTTTTTGTTTGCTGAATAAAATAATCAAAAATACTCTATTCCTTTATTTAGGCCTATTTCTTCTAAACAAAAAGATCAGTTTGTGTATTCGTATGTTTTCTAAATTGCTCATAATAATCAGTAAAAGGTATTAGGACAGCTTCATCATGATCGATATTAGTGGACATTTTTGATACGCTACCTGCTTTTTCGTTTCCGACAATGCCAGTGTATGCTCGACTACAAAAGAATCTTACGGAGTTGTCAGGATTATTTAAATAATAATTGTTATATCTATGCTTGCTTTCAAAGATGTGTAGGTTGATAGTTGAAGTGTGTTTGAGCAATTAAAGGCATAAAAGGGGACTAAATGAGTCGGAAAATATTATATAATTCCTATGAGCATTCTCGAGGGCTATATCTAGTGCATTTGATAGAGCAAGACATTCAGCTGTGTACACTGAACAGTTTTTGTTGATGGCCTAACATACAAATTCTGTTCGAGGCTCTATTAACGGAAGCTTTAAACCGAATGATTTCGCTAACAGAATATTTTTTAGTGTACCAATGCAGTAATCTAGAGCTGTTTTTAATGCTATGAACTAAATCTTTTCTATCATTTTTTAATAGTTTTTTTTGCGTTGGGTAGTATAATATAGGAAATGGTTCAGGTAGAAACTTCACCAACTGCTGCTCAGCGTCGCTCAAACCAACGATGTCGACAATTGGCGACGTCAAGCGCTCAGCCGAATCACTTGCTGCCATTTTATTGTTAATAATAATGATGCACGCACAATAAAGCACAAGTATGGACACACCGTTCGCGAAGAAAGCTGGCCGATTACTGACAGCCCGAGAGATTAATATCTACAGTGATGCAAGGGATTATCGCCTTCTTCTGCAGAAATAATTTCTTTAGAAAATTCTAAAATGCTCAAAAAAGATACCTGACTTCTAGTCTTGAACCCATTTCTTGATAAAGAACACGTTCTTCGAGCGACAGGTCGATTAAGTAACTGTCAGGAGAAAAATTCATTAGTTGAACCGATCATCTTAGATGCAAAAGATTATTTCACTAGCTTATTGATAAATCATTATCACAATAAGTACTATCACGGGAGTACCGATACTGTTTTAAATGAATTGAGACAAACTTATTGGATATTAGGCCTTCGGCAAGCTTTACGAAGTCTTATAGCAAAATGTAGCGTTTGTAGAATAATGCGCGCGAAACCTGCAAATCCAAAAATGGGCGCTCTTCCCCTTGCTAGATTAGTTTATCGTTTACAGCCGTTTTCACACTGTGGACTCGATTATTTTGGGCCAATGCTAGTCAAAATTGGTAGAAGACAAGAAAAATGTTGGGGAGCATTATTTACCTGTCTAACCACCAGAGCCATTCACATCGAATTAGCGCATTCGCTTAGTTCTGATTCAGCAATCATGTGTTTGAAACGTTTTATTGCTCGCGGGTGCACCGTTGAAAATTTATTGTGATAATGGAACAAATTTTCGGGGTGCTAGCACAGAACTTAAACAAGCCGTAAAGGAAGTAAATGTAAAAGCGTTAAATGAATTTTCTACACGTAACAAAATTGCGTGGAGTTTTATACCTCCAGCAGCACCACACATGGGAGGAGCATGGGAAAGACTAATACGTTCGGTGTAAACTGCTCTTTCTGTAATTTTGCGAGAACGCGCACCTAAAGAGGAAACACTCGTAACTATTATGGCTGAAGTAGAGCACTCTATAAATTCACGACCACTTACACATGTCTCATTGGATCCTAGGGATCAAGAAGCGTTGACGCCTAATCATTTTTTGATTGTTACGTTCTCGGGTGAAATTCGATTTGGTAGATGTGATGCTCAAATATTATGTACACGAAAAAATTGGAAAATAAGTCAATCATTAGCAGATGTTTTTTGGAAGAGATGGTTGAGAGAATACCTTCCGTCATTGATTTCTGAGAAAAAATGGCATCAAAGTGATAAACCTTTAAAGAAAGGTGATATGGTTCTAATTTTAGATGAAAATTTAGAGCGAAATCAATGGCGGAAGGGTTTAATTACACGAATTTTTCCTGGAAAAGATAATGAAGTACGAGTGGTTGAATTGCGTACAGCTAATGGAATTTTAATTAGACCATCTAGAAAGTTAGTACGATTTGCGGAGGTACAAAACCTCTAGGTTTTGTACGGGAGGGAGAAATGTACTCTACACTATATTGTAAATTCGATGTTCCGGAAAATAAATGATAATAACTCAATAAATTGAGAAAAGCTGAAAGAATGATCTCGCCTCGAGGGGTTGAGACTCTCGAGTAGGCTGTGTCACGGCGATCGCAAAGGATCGTCCGGGGACACCTAATCCTTTTTCGACTCGAGAAGTCAAAAATAAAAGGCACGTAACGGAAAAATAAATAAGGTTTTTGCAGGCTACGGTGAGCCATAGAGACATTCTGTGGAAGTGCTTCTCAATTTTCTTTTCTTTCTTTTTTTCGAACTTTCTGAGGTTGCTATGACAACTAATTCTGGAAAATGAATCCCTCGTCGTTTTGTTTTTTCATTCGTTCTGCGACTATCGATCTATCAAGACGTGTTACTTAAAAATAAAGATCTTGAAAAAACCTGAATACGTTTATTATAGTTAAGTCGAAAACAGGACCTATAAATTTAGTTGGAGGAAGCTACGTGCCAATGAATTGGCAGCGGTTTTATATATGTGTGTGTGTGTGTGTGTGTCTATATATATATATATATATATATATATATATATATATATATTCTGTAACTACCAAATAATTAAATAAACATTGTAATATTCGTATTGCTTGCTATTATTATTATTTATAAATTAATATTTAAACTTACAAAATTAAAAATAGTCAAGCATATTTAATACATAATTTTATAATGGTCATTAATTGAAGGAGACAAAACAATCAATCGAACTGTAATAATATCATATTTTTTAAGTACGATTTGAATATTGCAACGGGACTTGATTTCGGAGGAAAACTCGGCAATACTCGACCAAATCGCAATCCCTCAGTGCGTCGGAGAACCCTCTCAACGCCTGTGATTAACCCGCGTTGCAACGCAGATCGCCGCAAGAGAAAATAATGTTTAAAGAAACCCACAAGAATTAATCTGTAATAATGATCTGACTACAGAAATTTTTGGTCATAAAATTGATACAAATGATTTATCTTTAAGAAACAAAGTAATTTTATCACCTCTAAATATAATATATGAAAAATTGATGAAAATATAATTAAAAATATTGATGGAAAAAGCTTTCTCTTTTATAGTGATGATAAAATTAAAAGTGAAAATGATGACAATCTTATAAACGCAATACCAAATGAATTTCTAAATTCGTTGTCACTAAATGGTTTACCACTACATATATTAATCTTGAAAAAAGGGGACATAGTTAGTTGTTTAAGAAATTTAGATATCGATGGCAGTTTTTGTAATGGAACATTGTTATTTAAAATATTAAAAAACATTTATAAGTTGGAGAAATCATAACTGGTAAGTATTCTGGTAATTTTTCAAAAATAAAAAGAATTAAATAAATTTTATGTATACTGGTTATTGTTTGGATAAGTTATCGCCATTATAAAGTCTAAATATATAATACCATTATACAAATTGTTTGGCTTAGTTATCGCCATTATTGTTCCTAAATGTATACCATAATAACGAGTTAATTATTTTTTTTGGCTGAATTATTGCTATTGCCATTTTTATATATAACAATAATAATAACCACTTGATAAAGATATCAAAAAATGTATTACACATGATAGTTATGATACTGGCTGTGTTATTGTGATCATAAATTTTATCATTATTATATAAGTGTAATATTTTAACTATTTTTTGTATTATTTCCAAATATAAATTATGATATTCATAGTAAAATATATTTACACAGGTCGACAAATCCATTATTATATTTATTTGATTTAAATGTGTAATGATAGTGCATAGCATATAAAAAACATACTCATATTTTTTAAGGGGACACATTTCTTTTAAATCCTGAAAAAAAGAATTATGAGAAAAATGACGCACGGACAGTGAAAAAATTCAGAAAACATTGCACCGAGTGCCATAATGGGCCAGCAGGGATAATTAAGGTTTTAGAACGGTAAAGTTAAAGGTATTTATACCAAATATTAGTCAAAAATTTTTATATGATTTACTTTAATTTTGTGATTTTCACTTAGAATTCTTTTTTCAAGGTTTAAAGGTGTTGTGTCCCCTTAAGGGGTCAAGCCTGGGTTAAATCCTGCGAAAAAAACAAGCCCCGATAGAGTAATGAAGACGGTCCGGATCTTTCAAAAAGCCGTGGCAAGTGACTAAAAACACTTATTTATATAGTGAAATGTCATAAATTTTGGTCAATGATTTTACAAGGTATATACATGTTTTTTTTTCGATAAAAATGGTGTATATTTTATATATTTTCGATAGATTTTTTTTTCAAATTACATCAAATCAAAAATTTTTTGTAGGATTTAACCCAGGCTTGACCCCTTAAGGTATTATATACAGCAATCATTAATTAACTCTTTTAGAAACCAACACAAAAAAAAGTAACTGCTAAAAATCAATCAGAAAATAATGTAGATAATAAAATAATAAGTTTAGCTGATAAAACAACTAATAATCGTTTAAATGTACATTTTTGAAAATGATTCATATTTATGCGATTTTTAGTATGAGATACAATTAGAATATAATTATATTTCAACACTAAAATATGTTGCGATGTGTAGCCTGTTCGGCTACACGTGTACCCGATTGCGACACTCAGTTTGCGCCACACGATGTTTTTCCCTGCTGCATTTATGCATGCAGCAGAGGAATAACAACAATGATTGTTTGCGCCGAGGAAGCTAATCTCACCTGCCAGCCGCATGGAGCAACGGTGGCTCCCCTGCAGGCTCGGCAGGTGACTGAGCCCTCACTATAGCGCCGCCGCGGATCACCAGGTGTTCTCGGACACGGCTATGCCGACGCAGCCGACACGCACCTGCTCCTGTTCGCACCAGGAATCGCGCCGCGAAACGAAGAAACGAACTCGAGACAAGGGCGGAGAGCAGCACGAGACGGAATGACGCGTGCGCATTATCGCCGCGCATATGCGAGCGCGCCGCGGTAGCTCGGCGGAGCGATAGAGAGAGGGGGTGAGATAGACCGAGAGAGAGCGCGCGGAGAGAGGGGCTCGCGCGCGAAGCCCGCATGCCGTCGCGGAGTCAGCGTGACTAGTGGGTGGAGAGCATACACCACTAGCGCGCTCCACTATCCGAGCCATGCCGCCGCACTAGCGCAGTCCAGTGCGCTAGTGGGAGTCTCGTGCACTATGACTGCACGGTGACTTAATCTTAACAATCGCGCCAGATGACGCGTCAGAGCGATCTAAAGTGTTCGCGCCATCTCTCTCTCTCTCTCTCTCTCTCTCTCTCTCTCTCTCTCTCTCTCTCTCTCGTGTTAGGCGTTGATGGAAGAGATCTTTCCTGCGGTTGACGCTGGCGGTGTCGCGCCGCCGGCGATTGATATAGAGAGCGCGGATTCGGACTTCCGGGTACGCGCAGGACCTCGAGGACGAGAGAGACTTCCTCCTCGTCCATAGTAGTCTTAACCTTTGCAGAGAGCAGATGTATTTTCCAGCCACAAAGCAACATCGAGAGATAGAAAGAGAAGTGGAGAGTGAAATTGTCAAGTGCATTGCGTTGAGCCGATGCAGATCGCTAAGCGATCCAGCAATTACCAAGTGTATCCAGCTTCCAAACTGAAGAATTGTCGAGCCGCTGTTAATCAAAAGAACCAGCATTTAAGCTGTAATCCTTAGGTTAAGCCGCCGTCGATCTTTAAGATCCGGCAAAATACGATTTTTCCGATTACAATCTGCGTAGCGTCGTCGCCGTGATCGAAAAAGCGGTCCAAAAAAGAATCATAAGAATTATAAACAAAAATACCATTCAAAGTGTTAACCCACTTAACCTTCAACAATTATTCGCCTACGAAAGCCTACAGTACCACTACAATAGCCTCAAAGATCGGTATACAAAATCATCAAGCATAACAAGGAAAAAGCTAATAATCCTACCGAAGTATGCTAAAACTATTAGTACAAAAACCAGCTACATTGAAGCTATCAACATCTACAATAATCTACCAAATAATCTCAAAATCATAGATTTACGGAAAAAATCAAACATCAAGAAAATACAAGATTGGTTGAGAAATAATGAGTGAGAGAAGTACTCCCACTACAATTGACTGCAAGCAACTTAAATTATGGTTCTTAGAGATGTCCAATCAGGAGCATGGTGAGCAACAGAGAGTAATATCTTCATTAATACAGGATTTAATGCAGTGCAGAAATGATATGAAAAGTAATAGACAAAAACTGAAATAAATTCTGTTTACGTAGATATTAGAACTTACATTTGCGCTAAGGGCAAATGTAACTCTCACAAAACATCAACGCATCTCCAACTACAACTATAAAAAAATGATTTTAACATATCAGAATATTACAGATAGTTTAGACAAAATAACGAATGAAATAATAAATACCTGCATGGTCAAAACTACAAAAAATAAAGCAAATATAAAATTCATTAATGTCGTAAAAGCAACTGCAAATGAATGGGATGATAACGAAAACGTAAACACTGAAAAATACAAACCAATAGAAACGGTCTTCTCTATGATAGATGAAATGGCTGAAGAAAAGATCAACAAAGCAAGGAGTAGAGAAGCGACGGCCGCACCGGGCCTAAAAATCACAGAATCAGTCAGTCTCAGAATGACGTATGGCGATATCAACTATCTAGGATTCAACAAAGCCTTTTTCTATTTTGATAGAGGAATACGAGGAAAACAGCTTTTTAAGAACTCAGTGTCCTCACTTAAATTACAATCACCCTACAAAGACATAGTAATCATAGATGATATTGTTTTTACGTCAGACTGTAAATGTGACTCATCTAATCAGCACAAAGAAATGTTTCCACACTATAGAGTTACCTGTGCTGTCGGACTCGCATGCCCGGCTAGGCTCACCTCTACAGAGAAACTGTCATACATAAGAGAAAAAAATGCAACAACGGACAGATTTATGACAGCAAGACAAATGTTAGTTCGGAACTGGTGAAATTGTGAAAGCTGTGAAAAGTGCCATGATAAAAAGTAGAAATTTTAATCTTCAAATGTTTTTGCCGTTAAACAACATCAAATTATAACACAAAAATATAGACTCTTAGAATCGTGCAATATAATCTTATTTAATATGATATTTAATGTCGTCGTAGCATTACTGGTTTAAAAGACAAAAATATAGAATCATTTACGAACACTTTAGAAAATACCAACTAATAACTTATTTTTTTATATACAACTGTTAAATGGATTATATGTCATTGTTAATTTTTTATGTAAATACTAATATTATATACTGTTATCAGAGTTGGGGCGAATAGAGTCCAGGGACTCCTGTAACCCAACCTAGGTTAAGTGTGAATGAAAAGGATGGTATGATCTGCGTCTGGAAGTCCGACAAGGATTTATGCTATTCCTACGTATGAATGGAGGCTGGACTGTATGTAGTATGACTGGAGGTTATTGCTGTAAAGCAATAACTAACCAGTATTTATATGTATTCTCGTTATCTCTGTTATCCGGACCTGCGAACAGGAAATATTGTTTTCCTCTGCATCGGATGCAAATGTTTGTAACTCTGGAGTTAAATAAATAAATAAATAAACTAAATTTTTATTACTATTCTTAGACATAATTACCTTTATTTTGATGGTTTTAGACCTTCTATATACCTCTATAATATCTACGTATAGTAGGGAGTCCATAATTCACTTACCGTAAGATTCCAAAGGAACGAATGTCCCAAATGAGCTCAAACTCTAGGATATTGTTTAAAAGTACATTAGTTATGGTATGAATGAGGGGATAGAAAAAGTTTTATAAGCATATTACTGATTTTTTTATCAATTTTTGATTAATTTTAACATAACTATCATGTAACTTTTTTCTATGAAATTTAAACCAAATCCCCTCATTCATACCATAACTAATGTACTTTTAAACAATATCTTAGAGTTTGAGCTCATTTGGGCCATTCGTTCCTTTGGAATCTTACGGTAAGTGAATTATAGACTCTCTACTATACGTAGGTATTATAGAGGTATATAGAAGGTCTAAAACCATCAAAATAAAGGTAATTATGTCTAAGAATAGTAATAAAAATTTGGTTCATTTATATAAGTATTTATACATTTTTAATGAAAAATTTTGATTTAATATCAAAGGTGGTGTGCCCCCTTAATAAGAATTTTAATTTTCAAAAGTGGTTTTGAACACGATGACTAATTTTCAAATTTTTTTGCTGCTCTCATTCAGAAACTAATATACGTATAGAGCTGATCTTTTGCATGCACATTTCTTTTACAATAATGAAACAATATTTAAAGTTAAATTTTTCTGACGTGATATACTTTTAATTTCCATCCAGATCCCCATGTAAATATTAGAGTTCATCGCTGAGATGTTCATATGGGTGTCCGGATGAAAATTAAAAGTATATCACTTGAGAAAAATTAGAGAAAAAAAACAGAAATACAAGTGGCTAAAGTTATTAGATCCTCTGGAACAAGCCTAACAAGAAATGTCATCAGCCAAATCCAAAATTTCTCATAGCCCTCGAGCTGAGAATTCCAACTAGGACATTTAAGTAAAAACTGATACGGTGACTAATTTTTGAATAGTTAAACAAATATCTGTACAAAAATGCAGATATCTAGCTTTAATACAACACAAATGGAATAGTAATAACGAACTTGGACGTCGACTACTAAGACTATGGCTCCCATATAACTTAAGTCACTAACATAACCAAGATGTAAAATAATGTTTGATATCACTTAATTAAAATATAATCAATAAAAATATGAGCCTTCATTAAAAAATCATTTTTATACGAGCGTTTTTTACTAGAGAATATTATTTTATTAATGATGAAAGAGGTTTCAGCGTTTTCATGCATCTCATCAAGCAATTTATTATCAAGAGAATTTCTAATTTTTTATTTAAAAATATAGAAATGTTAAAATGAGGGATGTGGAATTGTTGCATTCCTTTAAAACTGCAGCTGACCTGCACGCGATTACTGCATCCTACGACTGTGCAATAGGCACTAAAAAATGTGTAAATAGCGGTCATGTAGGAAGTATAGACACGGCGAGTGTAGACTCACATACGGTGACTAGTGAGAATTGACTAGATCATGGAAGGGTGACAAGAACAGAGTGTGACGGGTTCATGGCAGGTTTTCTTAACGCCACCTCCCTATATGCGCATATGGGGATGTTCCGTTAATTCCTGGACACTGCTCGGCCCTCGTATCAGATTTTCGGCGTGGCGGAGACGCAATTCGGGCATGAGGTCAATGACGCGTTCGCTCGGATAGATGGGTTTTCGATTATGAGGCAAGATAGGAATAAGCGCGGCGGAGGAGTAGCTCTGTATGTCCGGAACGACTACAAGCTACACTACTATCCTCATAACCTACACAGATTAAAGGAAAGCCGGGTATTCCGGAATACTTAATATGTAGCGTACAACAGGGCACCCTGACGCCGATATTCGTTGCTGTAATTTACCGTCCACCAGGTATCTATCTCGAAAATTCAAGCTTTACTGATGATTTGCGAAACAATTAGGTAGAGTATGATCGTAGGATAGTGATGGGAAATCTGAATGCTAACATGTTATCGACCTCACGTGATGCCGAGTTTTTCCGATAGCTGGCCTGTGAAATGAATTTAAAGTTAGTAAATCATGGTGCGACACACCATGTCGGTGATTCGCACACATGGATTGATGTAATCTATACTGACGACGACAATGTAGTGCTGAATGTAAACAGTTCGCTGGTGACATTCCCAAGCAAGCATAATATTATTGATGTTCAGATTAACTTTTAAACTCCCTACTCTTAACAGTTTTATGTACTGGGATTTTAAGTCAATTAATACGGGGAATTTCTGTCCCTTCTTGCTTCTTGTGAATGGTCGACGGTGAATTGTCCGGACAGCGGAGTTGACACCCGACTCGAACATCTGAGTTGAAACATCATGAGCGTCATTGACGAACTTGCTCTACTGAAAGAATATAAACCGAAGAAAAAAGGTCTTTCTCCTTGGGTTGACACAGAGCTTAAAGACCTTTATAACCATCGAGGTGCGTTAAAAAGACGGCACAAACAAGCACGGCGAGACACACGACGACGAGACGAACTGTGGACGATATATCAGTTTCTCTAGGGCAGTAGTCCTGTGGGTCAAGTCATTCATTACAGGACGTAACCAGCGAGTGGTTACGACATCTAACGGCGAATCAGGTTGGCAAACTACCAACCTTTGATTTCAAAGACGTACTGACTGACTTCAAGAGATCAGAGAGACCGGAAAAACTGTTGACGAATAGTGTTGCGCATTTACTATACGCAGACGACCTGCAAACCTACACTCAATGTATGAGCGATAATCTTCGTGACGGTATGGATCGTCTGTAGGCTGTGGCGAGAGCTGTGTCGGGGTGGACCTCTGATAATGCTTTGTATCCTTATACTAGCAAGACTAAAGCGATAATTTTCGGATTAGATTATAACATTAATCAACTGCAGGGGTTGAACTTGCCTGGTGTTGAGGTGCAGGACGGCGTCTTTGTCTTATTTGTCGACACGGTAACTAACCTCGATGTAGTCATGGACTCTAAATTAACGTGGAAAGCGCAAGTTGATGCTTTCCTTAACCTTTCGGCTAACAGAGGCCTTTATAGACTAAGGTCTTTTCAATCCTTTAGACACACGACATAGACCGAACGATACCGAGTCTTGTCTACATAAGCACACCCGATATATCCAATTTTGCTTTTAGATCACAATCTAATATACTTTGAGAAATTGCAGGGTGCTCTAATGTCGCAATTGTTCGATCTTCATGGTGTAAAAAATCGTTATGTTTGAAACACTTTTTTGATGATTATCATTATTGTTCTACTTATGATCCTTAATAACAATTAAGATAATCATGCCATTTTAAATTACAGATGTATTACACATAAATTGCATGTTCTAAATTATTGTAATATTATAAGTTTGTAGAATGTATTCAAAATAAAATGTATTAGATTTTTCAATAATCCGCAGTGAATATTATTAATCAACATATCTAAATACAATTATTGGTAGCGGATAATATAATCTTGACAAATAATTTATTACACTAGAGTTCAAAATTTAAATTTATTTCAAACCTTAATGTTGTTTTATTAAAAAGTAAAAAATATACAATAAATGTGTAAATCTGCAAATAAATTAAAGAAATTAAAAAATTAATTTTATATCGCTTACCAAACATTTTAAAATTGAAAAATTATTCATAAATATAATTTTTCATTTAAGGATAAAATAAAATAATAACCTCAGGGGTAAAAGTTTTTTCTTCGTAAATCTCAAAACACTTCAACTTTAATTTTTTATTTTCTTGATGATAGTGTAATTTTGAGCCAAATCTAATTTACCGTTCCAATACCCCTAAAAACAATAGAGGTTGACACCCTTCGGAATAAAAGTTGTGTCTATAGTAGCGTCTTTTTATAATAAAGAATTGGCGTTGGTTTTATTTAAAAACTCCAAATAGTTTTTGGGATATTAGAAAAAACCTGTTTTTGGTAGTAAACTTCAGGGGCAATGTTCTACCCTTAAATCGACGAGTTAGCACGTAAGAAAAAACACGTGTCTAATATTTTCTCGAGTACTACAACATATCACAAAATGATCAAAATCGGTGAGGTACACCTGGGGACCCTTCCTTGTTAAACGATTTAGGAAAAATATAAACAAAAAGTTGGATTTTTCATTTTTTGACAATTTAAGGTGTATACGTCCCATTAATCAGCTATTAAAATGATAATCCGATTATACAATCTGTAATTCTATGTATATTTTGTTTTTATGACCATGAAAATAAAAATTATTTCTATTCTATCCTATTCTATTCTATTTATTACATGACACTCGATTCTTCAAATCATCAGAAATTTGGTAGGCATGTAATTATTCAATTGCTTACTGATGATGGGGAATTGATGTACAGTAACAATTTTGATGCTTTGCATAAATTGCGACGCTACCACCAGATATCGCAAACACATAAATTCAAAAATAGATAGCTCTTACGCGGCATCTTGCGTCTATGTCATCTCGAAGTCACCGTGCAGTCATAGTGCAAGGGACTCAAGAGAGCACACTGGGCTCTGCTAGTGCGGCGGCATGGCTCGGCTAGTGGTGCGCGCTAGTGGTGTACGCGCGCGCTCCCCACTAGGGGCGCCGACTCCGCGGCGGCGATCTCCCGCTCCGCGCACTAGCTCTTCTCTCTGCACGCATGCTACTCGGCAGCTCTCTCTCTCTCTCTCTCTCTCTCTCTCTCTCTCTCTCTCTCCTCTCTCTCTCTCTCTCTCTCTCTCTCTCTCTCTCTCTCTCTCTCTCTCTCTCTCTCTCTCTCCGGCTCGTTGCGAATAGTGCTTTCGCGGATACGTGGTGGCGATACATACTCGTCAGTACGCTTCGTGTTTTCGCTTACGCTCATGGTGTGCCCAGGAGCGTATGACCATGAGCTGCGTGGGCATAGCGGTAATTCAGCGTAGCGCCTCTGGACTGTAGAGACCGCAGGTTTTCGGCAGGTTGCCGTGGTTGTTAAGAGAGAACATGAAAAATAAATACGACATATCATATCAGCAGCAAGCCTTAATGAGTTTTATGACCCACGACCCTGTTCGATACTCCACCCATTCCTTAGAGCTAGTCGAGCTCGTCTCCCACGCCGTCAGGTCCCAACACACGGTGGCGCTCACACGGAAAGGGTATCGCGGGATCCTTGGAATCTCGATGCCTGGCGCCCTGGGCCAAGGCGGCCCGCCACCGTGTATGCATTGGAGTGTGACGGCGTGCGAACATAGATTTAAGAACGCTGCGCTGCGCTAGTAGACCCCAGTGTTTCAACTGGCGTCCAACTTGCTCGTAAAATAATTCTCATGCGGGCTGCTGCGGGCTGATATGGTCGTACATGGCATGATTTCGAATGTACGAATTGGAGTAATTAGTAGAATTGTGAATTCCGAGTGTGTATGTTAAAAATTACCGAATTAAAAAAATCATTTAATTTAAAAATAACGTAAAATAAAATGCGAATTTAAATTAGATAGTAATAGTTAGATAAGTAAGAAGTAGAATTAAGTTATGCGTTTAAATATATATATATATATATATATATATATATATATATATATATATATATATATATATATATATATATATATATACAGGGTGTTTCATTTTAATCCGACCACGACAAAAAACCATGGAAAAACTAATTTTAACGAAAAATGACCTTAACAAAAGTTGAAGGGGGTAAAGGGGGCCATCGAATGACACAGACACCTATGACCTTGAACTCGATTTTCAAGGTCATTTGAGGGTAATTGTGATTTTTTAAAATAGGAACCTCTATGTTAGACCTTGGAATCGGATAGAGCGGAAAAAATTACGTCGCAAAGGTTCCCGTTAAAAAAATACAATGACCTTCAAATGACCTTGAAAATCGAGTTCAAGGTCAAAGTTGTTGGTGTCATTAAATGGCCCCTTTTGCTCCCTTCAACTTTTGTCAAGGTCATCTTTCGACATCAGTAAAATAAAACCAGACAAACAGCTGTTTAGCAGATTTTTTGTTATTTGACCTTGAATTGACCTTCTCAAGGTCACCAAAGCAAACTTAAAATATCCTTTGCGACGTAATTTTTTCCGCTCTATCCGATTCCAAGGTCTAACATAGAGGTTCCTATTTTAAAAAATCACAATTACCCTCAAATGACCTTGAAAATCGAGTTCAAGGTCATAGGTGTTTGTGTCATTCGATGGCCCCCTTTACCCCCTTCAACTTTTGTTAAGTTCATTTTTCGTTAAAATTAGTTTTTGCATGGTTTTTTGTCGTGGTCGGATTAAAATGAAACACCCTGTATATATATATATATATATATATATATATATATATATATATATATATATATATATATATATATATATATATATATATATGTATACAAATTCATAATATTTATGACCTACGGGAACTAAAGTGACATATAATTCTATAAAGCTCGTTCTCGTAATATACAACTACCGCAAGCTACCAAGAAATTACACGACCAAGCTATACCGTAAAATATTACCGACTATAATTGCCTCCTTAATCCACAGCTACTGAAAAATTAAAATACCGTGATTCACTATCGATTATTGTTTTATTTAGGCGTGAGACAGTTACCGAAATTCAAGCTACCGTAAATTTGAAAACAAAGCTATCGTAAATTAGGACCGAGTGAATTTGAATTGTCGCACTACACGTGGCTATCGGAATATTAAACCAATTTTTTTTTTTCACACAGCTATCGATTCAAAATAGTTATCGAAAAAAGGCACGGTATTAAATTCCTTTTTGTTACCAAAAAGTAAATTTACACTACCGTATCTCGTGCAGTAACGACAGAAATAATTTTTTTTTGTTTCTAAACAATGACGGACGCAGGTCAAAAGGAGGAAGAAATTAACCGTTGGGTATTGAGACTGACAATAGACGACTTACGCATGGAACTTTCGAGTAGAAACTTAAATGCAGGGAGCGATCTCAAAGACTTGCAGATACGCCTCGCAGATGCATTATATGTGGAAAGAGGCATTGATTCGATGTCGGGGGCAGCTGGCGGTAGTAAAGGAGAGGGAAATAGACTAAGTTTAGGTCCGCTTGGAGTGATTCCCGAAACAAACACGTTGTCGAATCAGGACTCGAGACTGAGTCCCCCAGGCGAATTCCCTCTCCGCGACGCGAGAGTGAGCACACTCGACCCCAATACGTCCTCGAGAATTGCATCATGGAATTTTACGAACACGCAAAGTTTCGCGCCATCCTCCCAAAACATCAATACTAGGACAGTAACGTCCACTCAAACATTATCGCCGGGCGCAAATAATTCTGGGGGGGGGGACAGTCAAACGTACAGGGTTCAGCAGTAGCATAGCACTTCTTAACCCTGCAGGTAAATTTCCAATTAATCCGGGAAACACGGCAACTAACCGCAGTCTTGAGCCCCAAGCGCAACAACGTGAAGGTCGTCAAGATCGAACGGATTTCGATATGACTTATGGGACACCCGGTATACGCACTGTACACTTCGTACAAGAAACGTTTCGCGATAATCCAACGTTTACGGAAGAACACCCCCGGGATCGATCTAATAATTTTTCAAATGATAGACAAGTAGATAGGAGTCGGCAATGGACCCCTAATCACGTCTTTGAATTTCTTCGAAAATGCAGAATGCGTTTTTCGGGTCGTCGGGACGAAGACGCGGAGGAGTTTCTACGTCGTATTACGGAAGGCAGACGTTTCATGGAAATACCGGACACGGAACTGATCGCGATGCTACCATTTCTCTTAGAAGGAATAGCTTTAAATTTGTTTAGAAATAATTCACATAAATGGAGATCGTTCGGGGAATTCGCGTCGGACTGGCGTAAACGCTTTTTAGACGCAAACTTCCAACACTCGTTACAAACTGAAGTACAGAACCGACTCAAGGACCAAACGAACCGGTTGCCGGCTACTTAACATGTTTACGTACGATATTCCGCAGACTGGAACCGAGACTGACTCCCGACCGAGAATTAGACATAGCATGGCGAAACATGGCACCGCGAATTCAATTAAAAATCGACATTAACGACATTTTCGACTTAGACGACCTCGAACGTGCCGCGGTTCAGAAAGAGAAAGGATTACGGATTGCAAGGGACTATAGACCTCCACCTAGTGCAAATGATTCGTTGTTACCGAACGTCGCGTACAGAGACAGCAGTTACATGAGAGTACAACGACCTAACAGACCAGGCTTGGCCAATCTCGACATTACCGAAGACGAACAACTAGACGATGACTTTAACGATAACATGGACCTATCATTCGTCAATTCTGATGACGAATTAGACTTAGCAAATCTAACAATAAGAGACGGACAAAATAACCGACAACGCACAAATTACCGACAAAATAGAAATGACAACGCTACCGTAAATCAGCAACCCCAAGGGAATTCGCGATTCAGATCCGATCAAAATGGCGTACGCTCAGACAGATGTCATAACTGCGGAGAATCGGGACACTTCGCGCGCGAGTGCAATGGTCCACGGAGGGTGTTCTGTCGTAGATGCGGGAAGCGGGGAACGGTAGAAAAACTTTGCCCGAAATGCAACCCCAAAAACATATTTTGCTATCGCTGCGGTAGATTAGGTGTTATCCGAAAAGACTGTCCGGATTGCTCGGGAAACGGAAAGTGAGGTCGCCCAGGGAGGCGGGAGCGACCGACATAAATAGTCTAACCGCCCCTAAAGTATCGATTAATGACACAACACACAGACAAGACGAACTCGACGAAGCTATCGTACCGATGATTGATCCAGAACTGACTGATTCGATTCTCGCACTAGAAAGTTTAACGTTCAAAGAATATTTTTCGGATATAATAGATATTGTAGATAATGACACAGAAACGGAAAACGAGACGCTTTACGTGCTACCGCTAAAGAAGAGACACAATTTGCTGTACTTAAAAGTCACTACGCTTGAATCGGAAATACTGGCTCTCGTAGAATCGGGCGCTTCAAGCACATTCATCGGAAAAGAACTTTATCATCGCGCAATGACCTACGGCGTAGAATTAATTAATAATATACGCGGGAATGTAACTACAGCTGTGGGTGCGGTAGAACCCATTAAAGGCGGGATCAAATTATCAATTAAAATCAAAAGAGTGACGAATCAGTTAACGGTACGCGTACTTGACAAACTGGACTATGACTTGATACTTGGTATTGACGCTGTCGAAATTTTCGAAATAAATATAGACTTCTCGACATGCACGTGGAATTTCCGTAATAACAGACAGGAAAACTTTACATTCGACCATCCCGTGACAACCGCAATGACGGAAACCGATTCTCGGGCTTGCGGACTAAGAGACCTAGACCGCGAGCAAGAGAAAACGCTCAGTGATTTTCTTAGGCGCGAGTTACCACCTGACAAGGGAAAATTAGGACTAACAACGGTACTACAGCATAAAATCGACGTAAACGGACACCCCCTAATTAAACAACGTAGCTATCCGGTTTCGAAAGTAAAAGAACAGGCACTTCATGCGGAAGTGTACGAGATGCTAAGTCAGGACATCATCGAACCTTCACATAGCGATTGGGCACCACCCGTAGTAATGGTAAAGAAAAGCAACGGTACATATCGATTCTGCCTCGATTTACGTAAAGTAAATCAAGTTTCAAAAAAGACGCTTATTCACTCCCACTGATGGACGCAATTTTAGATAATCTAAAGCGAGCGCGCTATATTTCGACAATAGACCTTAAACAAGCGTACTTTCAAATTCTATTAGAGGAAAAGAGCAGGGAAATAACAGCTTTCATTGTACCGGGACGCGGTTTATTTCATTTCAAAAGACTTTGTTTTGGCCTTTCGGGCGCGCCAAGTACACTTCAAAGATTGCAAGATAAAATATTAGGCCCGGGCCTACAACCGCACGTATTCTATTACTTAGATGACATATTAATAGTTACAGAAAACTTTGATGATCACCTCCGTTATTTAAAAAATGTTCTCGATAAGCTCAAGGGCGCGAACTTAACGCTAAACAGGGATAAATGCGAATCCTGCTGCGCGTCGGTAAGATACTTGGGTTTTGTTATCAACGAGGAAGGGTTGAAAATAGACACCGAAAAAGTAGCACCCATTAGAAATTACCCTCCACCGAAAACGCTGCGCCAAGTCAGACGCTTTATCGGGATGGCATCGTGGTACCGTCGCTTTACCAAAGACTTCGCGACGATAATTGAACCAATTACCCGACTACTCCATAAGAAACAAACATGGGAATGGGGCCCCGCGCAAACCAAAGCATTTGACACCTTAAAAGAACTACTAACCTCAGACCCTATCCTAATTAGACCAGATTTTGAAAAACCGTTGCAATCCACACAGAAGCGAGCATGGTAGGGCTTGGAGCAGTTTTGACCCAAACGATCGATGATACGGAACACGTGATTGCGTACGCAAGTAGAGCCCTTTCAAGTCCGGAGAAAAATTACACAACTACGGAATTAGAATGCCCACGCTCGGACGACGAGCCTCTCCTTCGTCGACCCCACACGAGACCACGCGACAGACAATGGACAGACAGACAATGGACAGATGACGCGGAGTACCCGGAGTACGAGGCACTGTGGCCCTCGAGCCCCTCGACGGACACGTCGACAAGATCGAGGCCTTCCTCCGCGCCAACCCTCCGAGATGCGATGCAAGAGACGCTAAACAGGATCATCGAAGTAGTGCGCAGCCGACCTTGCAAGGCAGCAGGGCCCACTCTATCCTGCATGGGTAAAGTGGACATACCAGTAGTAGTGGCCTCTCGCTCGCGACAGCACCTCTCGGTGCAGCCACTCCGATCGTCTGTAGACGTCGAGACCTGGACGGAACAGACGACGACAGACACGACGACCCAGACCGACCCACCAGATACCGACGAGAAAGAGACGCAGTCGACGACGACGATCACAACCGACGCGGAGACGCAGACGACCCAGCCGACGAAAGCTCGAGTCGAGATGGAGGCGGTACGGACCAGCGACGAGGCCGAACACCGCCAGGATGCCACCCCCTCGGCACCGGCCCCCAGACCAACAGCAGAGCCAACGCCATCAGCACCACACCTGTGCCCCGAGAATTTCACGGGGTGGCAGACCATCAACGGCAGGCAGGTCTTCGTGAATGCTCCTCGGCCAGGGTGCTGGGCCTGCGGAAGCTCCAGCCATCGAGCTCCACGCTGCCCTGACCGCCAGCGCCACAGCTACCGCTACTGCTACCGGTGTGGCCTGGGCAACGTCATCATCCGAGACTGCCCCGTCCACGGCGAGGCTTGGCGAGCCCAGGGCCCATACATCCCCTCTCGGGGCACCAACATCCCTCGGGACCAACTGCCCCCTCGGCGATAAGACCGACGCGACACGACGACTGACGAGACTCTTACTTAGCTATCGACCTTGACTCACTGCACGCTCTCGCCTACCCTTACGCACCTCATCACATACCCACGCTCTCGCTACACCTGTAATTTTTGTAATAACCTGACACTCTCACTTACACACATACTACCGCTCTCACCTATCGCTATACACACCTACACGAATCACCTAAGCTACCGTCACACCTTACACCGCATATAAAATTGTTATCGTTCTCTTTTATTTTGTGTTAACTATGCCATGAGGGTCAGAATAAAGAATATAATCAACTAACCTAGACGCCTTTATTTTAAAATAAGCATTATTCCTTAACCTACCACCCCGTATTACCTTCTCACTCAGCAAGCTTGCGTAGTAAGTTCAAGCGATTTAGGGCCAGCGAGGAAGCCACTACAACCGGACGATACCAACCATCCACCAACCAGGTTGCCACCATCGAGCAAAGGGTCTAACTACAGCGCAACCCCTCCACCCCAGGAAGAAGGGAGTTGGAACATGGCAGTTCGACTACACGTTACAAGTGGAAAATTTGCGCCGCGCAGTAGAGAGGCGACGACAACCTCGCAACGTGGCAGGTCGAGCCGCTAGTAGGCGCGCAGAACGGGGAGTAGTTCTCGTGGGGAGCGCGCGCAGCGCTGGCCCCGCGGCCACGTGTTGCCGCATCACGAGAGCTCGGCCTCTTTCGCTCCGCAACGCTGCTACCGATAGGACGTCTGCGCTGCTCACCGAGGTTTTCCATTGTCTCGTGACACCTGTACCTGTGCGCCATTGCAGCTCGCCTTTGCTCTCGCTATCGTAGCAAGTAAGTAAAAGTGTACTTAGCGTGCGAATAAATTAATGCGGCTGTGCCTCGGATGAACGCGTCGTGACACGGTTAGTGCGACGCAATGCACTTTGACGGTCGTGGCAAGGGCGGCGAGCCGAGTGCCGTGAGGTCTCGTCGCCTGTTGCGAATTTTGTAAGCTCTCGTTTTTCCTCGCTATCGTTCCTTTCACGCTACCGTTACCCTCCGCTCGAGCTACCGTTTGTCTTTTTCACGCTCTAACTCTCGCACAATTCCTCGCTATCGTTACCCATGTAGTGTGCATATTTCCTCGCTATCGCTCTCCTCTAGTATTGTACCTCCTCGCTATCGTTTCCTTACCCACGCTATTCCTATCAGCTACCGATTACTGTGTGTTACCGAGCTACCGTTAGTAAGTAAGTTAGCGATTAAGTTAGGTTAGTTATTATTAGAGTTTCCGTTAAATAACCGTTAGAATACACGAGTGTGCGCGGAGAGGACGGGCAAGTGTTGTGTGTCGTCGCGCGGTCGTATCGAGGTCGTCACATCGTGAAGTGGTTTTCGGGGATTTATTATAGTAGGAGGGTTTTTCACGACGCGGTATATGGGAAAATAAGCGTCTGATGGGCCGGGGAAATCGCATAACTCGCGAGAATACGCCGCGACGTACGCGCTGGTCGTCGGGGCCGGTAGACGATCAGAGAGGCGAGGCGGGTATTCGCCCGCACCGACAAGTCGGCGGATGGCGCGCTGACGAGCGTGGCGGTGGCGTCGATTGTTCGGTGGGCGCGGGTAATCTCCCCGGAAGGAGGTTAGAATTATTAAAATCGTTGCGGGGCCGCGTGTAGAAATTCGCTCTTACTCACGATGACCTCGATTCGGTGGCGTGACGTGCCGCATAGTAGTTTGGTTAATTCAGCGTAGCGCCTCTGGACTGTAGAGGCCGCAGGTTTTCGGCAGGTTGCCGTGGTTGTTAAGAGAGAACATGAAAAATAAATACGACATATCATATCAGCAGCAAGCCTTAATGAGTTTTATGACCCACGACCCTGTTCGATACTCCACCCATTCCTTAGAGCTAGTCGAGCTCGTCTCCCACGCCGTCAGGTCCCAACACACGGTGGCGCTCACACGGAAAGGGGATCGCGGGATCCTTGGCATCTCGATGCCTTGGTCCAAAAAATTGGTTTGTTTAATCAAGGGCTTACTTAACTTAAAGTTAATTTATATGTTGATCCATTATAAACAACTCTCTAGATACTTACTTCGTAACTTGCCATGCCCGTTTCATTTTGTTTTCTGGTGAACAACTAAAATTTTCTTTTTATGTATTAGAACGTGATACAAACACCATAAGTACAATAAGGGCATGACAAGTTACGTAGTAAGTATCTTACGAGTTGTTTCTACTGGATCAACATATAAATTAAATTTAAGTTAAGTAAGCCCTTGATTAATTTATTTTTATCTGTAATTTCGTTATAAAATATATCAAACTCGCCTAACCTTTTACTTTTTTTAAAGTTAATTTTATTTAGTATATTGTCTCATTATTATCTAGTAAACGTATGAAGAGATTAGGGCACTCGACGCGGGAGCCATATTGACCTTCTGGAGAAGGGCAGGCTCACCTGCGTAGGGGATGCCATGACGAAGGGTGGTACAATGGGTTTACAGCCTAAGTGCCAGGGATCTTGGTGGTCCCCCCTTTATAGTAATAATAATAATAATAATAATCTAGTAAGCAACGTGAAATTTTTATATTATTAAAAAAGTTATCTATGCATATAGTTATTTATCACTGGCAACAACATTGACGTGATTTTTTTATGTATTAAAATTTTATAGTTTTCTACGTCAATTCTTCACGGTCGATGTGACGTTTGTTTAAAAAAAAGTAAAAAATTATATGCTGCAAATCACTTAAACAATTAATTAGTGCAGAAATACCTGATAAAAATGAAATGTTCACTTCCAGTTCACTTCCAGTTCACTTCCGATTCAATTCCAGTTCACTTCAGTTTCATTTGCAGTTGACTTCCAATTCACTTCCAGTTCACGTCCGGTCGACTTCCGGTCGACTTTTGGTTTACTTCTAGAGAACTTCTCGTTTACCCCAATCCATAAGGAGGGGTAGTTTTGGGGATGAAGTAAACTTATAGGTAGAGACTACAAGACACATTTTAATATAATATAAGAGAACGGTCAACTTTTGGTTTACCCTAACTCCTAAGGAGGGGTAGTTTCAGGGATAAAGTGAACTCATAGCTGCAGACAACTAGACATATTTTAATATAATAGAGGATAGGAGATGGTCAACTTCCGGTTTATCCCAACCCCTAAGGATTTTTGGGATAAAGTTATAGTCGGAGATTACCAGACACATTTTAATATAATAGAGTATTTTTAAATCAATCTAAACATATAGAGATACATTGTCATTCTGTTTATGAAAGCGTGAAATAGTATATTGTGTACCAAGGGCCTGAAGTGGACTTTTTTAGACCGAGTGTGAAGTTTGCAGCCTGAGCTGAAGACGAGGGCGTTGACGAGCCGCAGACGGGTACTGCAACCACACGAGGACAAAAGCTCGCTTAGTCCTTAGTGCACACCATATTTTTTGTAACGCATATACTATTTTAAGCTTAATCCCGCGGCAGATGTCAAAACTGTGCGACATTGTCGCATCTTTTTCTTGGGCTTAAACCGTTGCCAATTGCACAAAAGACGATGCACACAGAAGAAATTACATAAATTCATTAAACTATTATTAATAACCAAAGTCTCCTGGCAATTCTACCATGAACCTTAATAATTCTGCTTTCTAGCTAATTATATCAAACAGTAAAAATATATGGTATTAAGAGTACAGATAACATATCAATAAATACTGGCGTTTTGGTAACCACAGTAGGACTAATGTTTTTTATTCTGTATATTAACGTTTAGGAGCTATGTCGATAGAAACGGATCCCAATGATGGGATTCAAACTCACGATCCCTTAAGCGGAAGGCAGGTGGTTTACCAAGCTATTCTTACTCACTACATAGATCATTAAATGAAAAAAAACTAGCATTTAAGGTCAAATAACGAGATACTATTAAGTCAACTTATCATGGATAAGTTGACTATATTGATAACCCTCACGCTAAGATAAGCGAAGATTGACAAAAACGAGAAAAAGTCCAATATTTACTCTGCGAAGCCCAGCGGTCTGCACCGTTCAAGTGACAAAAAAAAACTATTGTTATCATTCAAAATATAATAATGCAATATTTATTTAAGAAATAATGTATCTGTGATTTACCATTTGTTGATTGCGGTTGATTACCCGCTGAAAATAACTCCAGTTGCGAACGCTTACTATCACTAGGTACCGGAGATCCAATTCTGCTTGCTCCTATCAATTTTAAAATATAAATTATCATCAAGTTATAATGTTGATACAGTAAAAATTTACTATTTACATTCACTAATTAAAAAAAAAAAAAAACTCAAATAAAAAAGTATCTAGTCTGTTTGGAAAAGATAGGCCTCTCGTTTTTAAATGTATGACTTTGGAAAAATAATCGCTTAAAAAAAGTAGAATTTTGCAAATTAAATTATCTGCTTATCAATTAAGGTAGTTTACGCTTAATTAAAGTAATTAGCATATGATGAGCCGTACGCTTTGCTTTTTACATAAGGTACTCAACTATCGTCGAAGATTGGGTACAACACTCTTAGATACAGACAAAAAGGCATTATAAGGTAATATTTAAATGAGGCTTTTTACCAACTTGAGTCAACGTTGCTGACGAAATCAGATGGTGTGGCGGATAATAGTATATTGCGTACCAAGGGTGTAAAGTGTGTTTTTCTTAGACCAAGTGTGGAGTTTGCATCATAATGGACGCAGCAACAAAAGGGCCAATTGGCAGAACGCAAAGCTAGAGACTCGAGGAAAGAGGGGATTCTGCTGCAAAATAGTCTGTGCACAGACTCGTAGCAGACTCATCGAGCTCGTCGGTTCCGTCACGGCCGGGAAAGAAGCGCGGTGATTGGCAGGGATAGATCGAGCGCGTCTGAGAGTCACGGCGCACGGCCCGCCACTGAGCCTTGAGCCGTCGAAGAGGAGAGATGTGTTCGCGAGTTCTATTTCTTGTGTCTGTGCCGAGAACTTCTTGGGTCGCGTCGCGTAGCATCGCCGAGCGTGCATCGAGAGAATCGCGCGTGGGATTCTCACAGAGTGGTGTGTGCAAAGAGAGAGAGAGCGCGAGGAGTGTAGTGAGAGAGAGAGCCAGCTAAGTACCAGCTCCAGAGAAAGAGAACGCGGGCGCCCTGTCAGGCGATAGGAAGCAGAAGAGCAAAGGTTGAGTCCAGGAAGTTGTCGGAGAAGACGAGCGAGAGAAAGTTCAAGAAGAAGACGAAAAGAGAAGTATCGAAAAAGCAAAGGAGTCAAGAGAGAAAAAGAAAGTCAAATTGGGCAACTAGCTATGTTGCCACCTGACAACTAACATACGCGCTTCTCGCGCACCAGTCTTGTTCTGACCGCGATAGTATTCGCAAGTCTCGGTCGTCTGCGATTTTAGATAGGTCCCGACACCGCTCTGATCGCGCACACTACTCGATATGATTGTATCGACATTATTGTATCGAAAATAACGAGAGGCACCTTCCGATAACCACCAGACTAGTCCTGAACCGTGTTTCCCCGGCCGTCTTTCCAAGGGCAATCGGGACGGACGTCCAAGCACATTAACTGCTCCCTCCCTCCCTCCCTCCCTCCCTTCCTCCCTCCCTCCCTCCCTCTCTCTCTCTCTCTCTCTCTCTCTCTCTCTCTCTCTCTCTCTCTCTCTCTCTCTCTCTCTCTCTCTCTCTCTTTCTCTCTCAAAAATATTAGTTTGTAATAGTCAAAAATTTTAACACATTTTGATTCTATTTACATATTGAAAAATATATAAATTGATCTACTTTTTAATTTTATAATAACTTTTGATTATTACATTTAATTATATTTATCATATGTTTTGATATATCTTCTATAAACACAATAACAATAATACAATAACACTACGCCTAGCCTAAATTTTTAAAAAACCTTATATTACATGTCATACTTGCTTGAATCAACTTTTTTTACTCAAACTCACTATATACAGGGTGACCCAATTTAAACGGGCACCGCTCATAACTCGTCAGGGACAGCCACAATCGAAAAAATGGTAGAGACCAAAGTTGTAGGATATCGAAGGGGCAACCCGATGGTGACCTTGGATTTGACCTTGAACGCGTTTTTCAAGGTCATTTGAAGGTCAACTTTGGATTTTTAAATAGGAACCCCATTCTTTTATTGCGGGAATGGAAAGAGCGGTAAATTTTACGTTCAGAATAGTATGTTCGGTTGCGGCACTGAAGGTCATCTCAATGTCCTGCAGCCAGAATGAAACCCCGCCTACGTAATTCCTCTAGCAACGCCAAATTAAAAAAAAGTGGTAGAGACCAAAGTTGTTGTATAGGGGGGGGGGGAGAATTGTGACCTCGAATTTGAGCCAGTCCTACAAGGTCATTTCAGGGTCAAATTATTTTTTTTCAAACAGCACCCACTTTTTCGACTCCGGATCCTGAAAGCGTGTAAAATGTTGCACTTTAAACGAAGTAGTAAATTTAAAATAGAAGAAAAGATTTTAATCATTTAGCGTACCATTTCCTGCGTTTTGTCATCATTATAAAACTTGATGTCCAGGACCCACGACGAGGACGTAGCAGGGTGGATTTTCAGGTCCCATTTTGATCCGGCCGATGAAGGCAAGACGTGAAGACACCGGCCGATTAAGGCAAGAATCATAGCCCGGCCGATGAAGGCAAGACGTGAAGACACCGGCCGATTAAGGCAAGAATCATAGCCCGGCCGATGAAGGCAAGACGTGAAGACACCGGCCGATTAAGGCAAGAATCATAGCCCGGCCGATGAAGGCAAGAAGTGAAGACACCGGCAGATGAAGGCAAGACCATGAAAAAATCACTTTATAAATAGAGTTTAAGCTTTACCTAATTAAGTGTTCAAAAATCCCTCCATGATGTCTAATACATAGTTGAATTCTTCGCTCAAAGCTTCCAACAGTCGACAGAAGCACATGCCTTGGTATGCCTCTGCAAGTATTAATGATTCTTTGCATTTGATTTAAAAAATCTTGAACATCTAAACTTCTATGCGCAGGTGCACCATCATGTTGAAGCCACATACGCATTCTGGTTTGTATATTAACATCTTCTAACAGATTTGGTAATTCATTTGTCAGAAAATGGAGGTATCTATCTCTGTTAACATTACCGTCAAAAAAGTAAGGTCCAATTAGATAGCCATTAACAATACCACACCATACTACAAGACTCCATTGATGTTGGTGATCGACTGCACGGGTCCAATGAGGATTTTCAATGGACCAATAGTGGGAATTGTGTCGGTTTAGTTGACCTGTATTATGGAAAGTGGCTTCATCGGAAAACATGACGTACCTGAAAAAATGTGGTTCGTTTTGCAATCTTTCCTGTGCCCATTGGCAAAATCGTAACCTTCTTTCAAAATCACGTTCTGTTAGCTCTTGGGTCAAAGTAATATGATATGGATGGTAACGATGGAGTCTTGTTATTCTTCTAACTGTTTCTCTCGGGATGCCAGATCGTACTTCTATTTGTCGAATTGAAATATGAGGATCTAAATAAATCATAGCAAGCACCACCAATACTCGTGGATCATTTCGCTCGATAGTCATTACTCTATGACGTTGTCGTGATATTTGAGGTCCTCGCCTCTCTCGCTGTTCAATTCTCTGGATCGTACTTCGAGATGGATGATGATTTCTGTTTGGGAAACGCTTCCGATATAATTGTGCTGCTGCATTATAATTTCTTCGACACTCTCCCAAAATCAATAAAATATCAACAATTTCGCTTCGACTATAGTCCGGCATATTTACTTAGATTATAAATATTACAAAAATAAAAAAAATGACTCAAATCACATATTTTCAATTCTTAAATTAGTATTTGAAGTCGATAAATATCTAAATAAATTTAAAAATTCTACTGCATTACTAGAACTTAGACTGTTTTCTGCAAAAAATAATAAATAAAAAACTACTTAAACAATTATTTAATTGCAAATAGTAATTATTAATTTTTTATTATAAAATAATTTATTGATTAGGAAGCTTTTATGAAATAGATAATAAATAAATATTTTGTAATTCCAAAAGTGTTAAAAGTAAATTTTAATAGATAACTTATAAAATAGTTAAAATTGTATTTTAGTAAAAGATTTATTTTAACTTATTAAATTTTATGAAGTGAAATCAAACTTATACATACATTTAAAATATGGGTAATTAATCGGAATATTTAGCTCTTAAACAATATTTTCTAGAATAATCGCTATGACTTGAAATTATATCAAACATTTTTTAATTTTAAGTAAATTGATTCTTCAAGAAATACCTTCATTACGTATTGCAGAACTTTTTTTATACAAGACATTAATACAAAAATTTTAATAGAAAATGTATATTCGTATTATTTTTAATATTAAATGAAATGATGTAAAAAGTACAATCTTCATTTGTTAACAATAATAAATATTCTGTTACGTTAGATAAAAATTTTTTTACATTAACATAACTTTAGATGCAATATTTTATATTAATATGTATGTTATTAATTAATTATTATCGTGTTAAATACAATATTTTACAGCTTACATATTGTACAAGTTTAAATAATGAACATACATTTTTTAGTGTTGTTGGTTGTTTATTATTACTTATCTAATAGAAAAGTGCAAAAAATTTAAGTACCTACCAATTTCTGCTGCAAAAATATTTCTAATAGAATTAAAATATTTATACAGTGGAATTATCACTAAATAATTATATTAACTGTTGCCAGTAATTGTATGTATAATCTGTGTGACGACATGGTATGTATTACAAACTTTATAATTCTGCTTATACATATGTATTTTCAACATGCGTGTTTACATGTATGTGTGTATAGCATATGTATACAAACATACGTATGTATGTATATCTATGTATACTTAAAACAATAATAATTTATGAATAAATTAAATGGAAAAACAACAACGTTATTTAAAAAAACATAATGCAATTTATTTCTGATTCAAATAATAAATGTGTGTAAAATAAATATAAAAACTTTTTTACTTTATACTTCGATGTTTTACTTTTTCTTTTTCTGTATCGATGGCTTTTTATTGTAAAATTCTATTCATATTTTGGCATTACGGTTTATCAATTTATGATTTTTTAAAAATAAAACATTTAATATTTTTTTTACGTTTTTATCAAACTTTGACGTTTTTCTACAATACTTCGATGTTTTACTTAATCTTTTTCTGTATCGATGATTGGCTTGTTAATAAAAATTTTCGTTAATATTTTTGGCGGAAGGCCGAGTGTGAGACTCTTTCGACAATTTTCGGAGGCTATTTTTATTTTTGCAAATCGAAAGTTCGGGCGGCAGGTACGGCGCGGGGCCGGGGCGCCTGCTTGAAAATCATTCGTGAGTTAAGCGTCGTAGGGGAAGGTTCGACGGAGTCGCGGTGGCAAGACTGAGCGCGGGACTTATTTTAAAAGGCTTATTTCGGGAGCCATTTTTATTTTTCGCACATCAGGAGTTCGGGTAGGTAGGTGGCGACCACCTAGAGGAGTCATTCGCAAGTTAACCGTCGGAAGGGATCATTCGGGGAATAGCGAGACTTATGTTTGGACGCTAGCGAGGGCTCATTTGCGTCTTGGCCGCTGGACAGAGAACATCTAAGAAGGGATTTCATCTCGGATACAAAGTAAAAGTAAAGTTTGAAAAAAAATAATTTGACCTTGAAATGACCTTGTAGGACTGGCTCAAATTCAAGGTCACAATTCTCCCCCCCCCCTATACAACAACTTTGGTCTCTACCACTTTTTTTTAATTTGGCGTTGCTAGAGGAATTACGTAGGCGGGGTTTCATTCTGGCTGCAGGACATTGAGATGACCTTCAGTGCCGCAACCGAACATACCATTCTGAACGTAAAATTTACCGCTCTTTCCATTCCCGCAATAAAAGAATGCGGTTCCTATTTAAAAATCCAAAGTTGACCTTCAAATAACCTTGAAAAACGCGTTCAAGGTCAAATCCAAGGTCACCATCAGGTTGTCCCCTCGATATCCTACAACTTTGGTCTCTACCAATTTTTTTAATTTGGCGTTGCTAGAGGAATTACGTAGGCGGGGTTTCATTCTGGTTGCATGACCTTGCGATGACCTTCAGTGCCGCAACCGAACATACCATTCTGAACGTAAAATTTACCGCTCTTTCCATTCCCGCAATAAAAGAATGGGGTTCCTATTTAAAAATCCAAAGTTGACCTTCAAATGACCTTGAAAAACGCGTTCAAGGTCAAATCCAAGGTCACCATCGGGTTGCCCCTTCGATATCCTACAACTTTGGTCTCTACCATTTTTTCGATTGTGGCTGTCCCTGACGAGTTATGAGCGGTGCCCGTTTAAATTGGGTCACCCTGTATATTGAATATGCTATATTCTACACTACGCCTAGCTTAAATTAAAAAAAAACCTGATATTACACATACTTGCTCGTACTTACTTGAACTAACTTTTTTCACTTAAACTCTACCCTACTGAAAAAAATTAGATGACAATCAACTGATAATCAGCTGATAATCAGCTGATAATGATGCCAAAACGTCAGCTGATTATCAGGTGATTTCGGCTCAGTATTTTTAATAAAGCTGATAGTTATAAATATGCGTTTATGTGAGATAAAATATTGATGATAATCAGGTGATAATCAGGTGATAAAATTTTTGTTTTTCAATAATTTAATTTAAACAAGTTTTTTTTTAATTGTTAAAAAATAAAAATTTTGGAGCTCACAGCTAGAGTTTTTGTGTTATCATCCTGATGGTAACACCATTACTGGCCCTCATTATGTGAAATTATAAATTTTGCTTATTTTAAACAACTTATAATAAATAACTTATAATATTAAAGGTTACAAATTTTGAATGATTATCACCTGATTATCACCTGATTGTCATCAACATTTTATCTCACATAAATGTATATTTATAACTATCAGCTTTATTAAAAATACTGAGCCGAAATCACCTGATAATCAGCTGACGTTTTGGCATGATTATCAGCTGATTATCAGCTGATTATCAGTTGATTATCATCTGATTTTTTTCAGTAGGGTACACCATGCCTAGACTAAATTATATATCTATATATATATATATATATATATAGACACACACACACACACATATTGGGCTTTCTACTGGGCTTTTACGGAAAATCTTAAAATTATTAATTCGTTAAAATACATTAGCTTATACTTTTAACGCACAGAATGATATAATTTGCTCCATAAATATAAATCTCATTTAACCTTATAGTAACAGAATTAAGAACTATTTAGATAAGAACACATCTATTTAAGAGAGAGCACACAGTAGTGATGTCGGCGTTCAACAAGTTTAAAACTATAGGCCGCAACAACGCGACATAAACCGTCATTAGTGGTGATTACTCAGCCAAGAAATATATAATTTTTATTTATTTATTCCAGAAAATGTACAAGGTATGAGGTTCATACCTGTAATCCTGTAGAGGTACACGTAGGTACCTGTTGGCAGGCCTGGTTACAAAAAAGAAAATACAAAATAATACTTAAAATTAAAACTTAAAACTATTTATATCCTGTTGTTTATGTACATTCACTTTAGATCATTCTAACAAAATTTGTTGCGCACGCGCCACAATAACAGTTTTATAATTCTAGACCTTAACAGTTACATTTTATCCACGCTTTAATAAGTTTCTTATTCGAGTATTTTTCTATATTCAAAGCTTTTAGATCACTCGGAAGCTCATTGAAAACATTAATTGCTTTCATGAAGCTATTTTTATTACTAATCCTTTTTTTAGTTTTAGTTATAATAATACTTTTGTTTCTCGTAACACTATTTGATGCTAAATATTTGTCTTTCAGATCATTGTAATGTGATTTCAGAGATTCTAGGGCGAAAAGTTGTCCTATATTTAATGGATTATCATTCACTAGGAAATTATTTTTATTGACAATTCTTAAGATTTTGTTCTGAAGCTTTTGTAATCTGACTCGACAATTACTATATGCTCCACCCCACGCTATAATACCATAGCTTATTACGCTATGGAAGAAAGCATAGTAGATCATTCTGAGTGTCTCTGTGTGCATGTATTTAGAAATTTTATAAAAAATATATACTAGGTATTTAATTTTATCAATTATATATTGAATATGGCTGTCCCACTTTAGATTGCTGTCAAAGACAATCCCTAAATATTTAATATTTTCTACTCTAGTTACATTTTTATCAAAAATTTTTACATTTATTTGAGCTGGAACGCTCCCAACACTACTTCCAAATGTCATGTACATAGTTTTTCCAACATTTAATGACAATTTGTTTACAGCCAGCCACTCAGCTATCATAGATAAAAACTTGTTCATGCTAACTTGGGTTTCTAACCAATAATTTCCAGAAGCTATTATAGCAGTATCGTCTGCATACGAAATTATTGACTCAGAAGGAATCTCCTTTAATATATCGTTAATGTATATAATGAAAAGCAGCGGTCCCAAGATTGTACCTTGAGGGACACCAGTGTTAACTACTAAGCTATCACTCTCAGTACCATCAATTTTGACTATTACTTAGAGCATTTATTTTATCAACTCCCCCATTTTTCAGTTTCAGTGTGTTGATTATGCTTATTATTTCCGTATTACTTGTTGGCTTCATAAAAATCGAAAGAGGATTCATGGCCGGGAGCTTAAGTTCAGCACTTACTGGTTTAACAATACTTGCACTCAGATTCCTACCTATTTCACAAAAAAATTTATTCATGTTTTGTGCAATTTTGAATTTGTCCGTAATTTTTTGGTTATTTATCTTTATATGATTTATGGCATCATTTGATTTTTTCGCTTTCCCGATTTTCGTATTTATTATTTCCCAAAGTTTTTTCGGGTTATTGGAATTTTTTTGTACAAGATTTAATTCATATTTTATTTTGGCATCGGTAATAACCTTATCCAAAACTTTAACATAGGTCTTATACTCTGCTTTTAGTTGTTCATTTCGCACATCTTGTTGCCATAAATTATATAAAAATTCTTTTGTTTCACATGACCTAATTATTCCATCAGTGATCCATTTTTTCCTACCAATGTGCCTTTTTGCACTTTTCTTTGTTTTCGCTAGTTCAACGCATAGTTTGATCTCATTTAACAGTTTCTCAACGGCCAAATTTGGATCAGTTATCGACAATATTTCATTCCAGTTCTTATAGTTAGCAGCATTTATTAATTTTTTGTAGTTTAAGAATACATATGGCTCTTTAGTTACTGATTTCAACTTATTTACAGCAATAAATGTCGGATAATGATCTGTTATATCAAGTTTAAGTTTGTATGTGCATGAGTTTATGTTATGTGATTTAATGAAAATATTGTCAATACATGACCCCTTTTGTAATACCCACAAAACCAGGAACATATCCTTTATCGAGAAAATTACACAGGAAATCTTGACTATAATGATCACAGTTAAGTAGATCAATATTAAAATCACCTATCACTAAGTGATTTTTTACGTTTTTCTTATAAACTAAATAATTATTAAGGTCTAGTATAAACTCCGTTTTCGGTATCTCGTGTGATCTGTACAACGCTGATATTTCAAGACCGCTTTTATCATTTAAAGTTATCCTAGTATTTATTATCCTAATTCTTCCAGCTTCTACCACTTCCGTATTTTGGACTAGATTGTTGTTTACAAAAACGATGACTCCATCATTTTTGTTTATCCTACTTTCGTTATACTACGTTTTATATTCGTAATTAGGACCATTCAGTTGATACATTTTATAATTAATTTGTTCAAAAGCTTCAGAACATATCACGATCGCTGGTTTAATAGTTAGACGTTCTATTAAGATTTTGCGTTTATCAAAATTTTCTGTCATACTTCGAATGTTAATATGCATGATATAGTCTTTTTTATTGTTTATAGATTTATTAAAATTTTCAATATTTCCGCATGTCTTTTCTTTTTGCACCGAATCATTTTTAAACCTATCTAAATAATCAAAACTATCCATTTTTACCTATTTTTAATCCTGTTTTTTTCAATCTTGTTGCTCGGTGTCGATGCAGAGGAATGCGGCTTCAGATGGTTTGGTGGAATTTGTTAATCCCGCTTTGTGAGAGGTCTTCGGTTGAGTTCTGTTTCTTGCCTTGTTTTGTTACGTAGTGTTCCATTTTCTTGTTGTTCATTAGCTACGACGTTATTACCATTTGTAGGTACATTACGCCTATTTGCTAATTCCAAGTTGTAGTAGATCAGTTCCGTTGCCGGTAACGTAGGTTTTATCGGATAATCGATAGAGTCAATATATCTATCAATTTTCTTTTTTAGAATGCTGCAAAGCTTCAGGTCAAGGTGTGATGCTTTGTGTCTAACTTTGAGTTGAATTTTGCATTGCTATAGTTACAGTTTATGCACCTTGCAACATCTTTATCACAGTCACAAGTATTATGCTTTCCTGAGCATTTCAAACATAGAATCTCATTTTGACATTTCTTGGCATTGTGTCCAAATCTATCGCACTTGAAACAAGGACAGATGTTGACCAAATCATAGGCTTTACATTGTTGATATCCAACAAAAATTTTGTTATTACTTTCTCGTAGATGCTTGTAGATTTCAGCTGGAACTTCCATTATGACCGTACTCAAGCTGGTATGATTATTCTTGTACATGTGTATAGCTTGGCCTCATTTATCAAAATGACTGAAGTTCCTTTCATTAATGTCCTTCTCAATATCCGTGATTTCCATGTTTGTGTGATTATTAATACCTACTATCTCGATCTTCGGGTTTTTTAGTTCATTCTTCATGATATCACATTGGTCCACCAACTTTTCTTTTAGCACTGTCTCTGTCAATTCCGCACTATTATCATTAAGACAGCTTATAATGACTTCTTCGTTTTTTTTTTGACATACATGTTTTTTGTTTGGATATTTTTTTCAGCTGTGAGGCATTCAATAACAGTCTTCATGGCATCAATACTGCTATCACTGTTTTTCCTTACAGATATTTTAGGAACTTTTTTTTAGGTTAGTCTTGGGTACTTTATAACATCTGAGTACGCAAGGAAATTGCTATCCGTTTTGCTACGGCTATTTTGCAACTTTTCTTTCAAGAGGTCATTTTTCTCTGTCTGTTCACTCACTAATCTTTTCAACAGCATGTTCTCGGTTTTCAGCAGTTCAAGATCACTTTCTTCAATGGATTCATTTTCTAGCTGGTCTTGAGTCCTGTTACTAGTCTCAGCCAGAAGGTCACTCCTCACCTCTTCTGATTTTTTTAATTTGATCTGGGCTATCAAAATTGCTGCTGACTCACTCAGAGGTACCTCTTCAATTTTTGAGGTTATATTTCACTCGCTGTGTTCCGAGCAAACTATGAGGTTATTTCCAATAAACTTATAGTTTTCGTTCTTTTGCCTAAGACAGCTAAAATGATGTGCCTCATCACAAATTACACAAACTGCTGTTGTTGCTGGTTTTTGTTTGCAACATGCAAAATTACCGCAACACTTATCAGGAGACTTATCTCGGCGCGGCGCCATATTGACAATAATTTTTATATTAGTAATGTTCTATTAATGGATATAATAACTAACTAATACATAATTTATATTTTAGTTATATATAATTAATGGCGAATACTTAGCCAATCAATATAAAATTAATTTTTGATAATGTATTATTTATGGCGATTACTCAGCCAATCAATATAGAATTTAAATTTGAGTAATGTACTATTAGTGGAGATGACGCAGATTTCAGTAATGTACTAATAGTAAAGAGTTCTCAGCAAATCAACATATAATTTATACTTTAGTATTGTCGTATTAGTAGCGATTACTCAATCAATCAAAAGATACTTTATATTTTAGTAATGTTTTATAATTAATATAATTAATTTCTGAATATTTAAGAATAGACTGTTTTTTGTGTAATTTTTCATTTCGTCGTTTAATTTTTGTTTTTTACTTTCGTTATTTGTAATATTTTTATTATTTTTGTATGCAGATTCATCATTTAAAAATTTTTAATTTCTCTTTTGATCTTGTTCTTGATAATGCAACATATAACTGACCGTGACTAAATACTAGAGTGGATAAATATAAACCAACTTTGTCAAAAGATTGGCCTTGAGATTTATTTACTGTCATAGCAAAGCTAAGTCTTATTGGAAATTGCCTTCTAACCATACCAAATGGTATTTCATCTGGTGATGGAGCTAAATCTATACGAGGCAATAATACTTGTTTATCGGAATATTTTCCAGTAATAATTTCTGCTCTAAGAACATATTGTTTCATATCTTTAATTATCAATCTTGTACCATTACGATGACTACCGTCAATGTCTAAATTTCTTGAGCAACTTATTATTGCACCTTTTTTTAATATTAATTTATGTGGTGGCAATCCATTAGATGTTAATGAATTCAAAAATTCTGTAGGTATCGTGTTTATCAATTTGTCATCTGCGTCACTTTGGATTCGATCATCACTATAGTATATATAGTGGTCTCCATCTATTCTTTCAACTATACTTTCATTTATTTTTAGTACATTAGAATTTAACGGTGACAATATCACTTTATTTTTTAATGTTGAATCATTAGGATCATTTTTATGTCCAAAAATGTTGTCATTAAATCACTTTCACAAATAAATTGTTTTGGTATTTCATTTATATTATTTTCTAATTCATATTTAGTCATATTTTTGTTTTCACCTATGGCAAGTAACCAATTTTTAAATTTATTATCTGGATTTCGTAATCGTAGATTCTCACTTAAAGATTGTCACTCACTTGAAGACACTTGTTCGGTTTCTATGCCGTACCATAGGCAGGGTTTGTCTAAAGTCACCAGATGTTACAATAACTTTCCCTGCAAAAGGAAGGTGTTATGTCCTAAAATATTGAAAGTTGTCACCGGACAGTAACTCTACGGGTTGGTTTGCTTTATAAGCACGGAGGACGACAAAGCTTTGAACGCAGAGTCTTAACGCCCTCGGTGCCTGACTAACTTTGCGATTTAAGAAAGAACAGCCTCCAGTAGCCGCCGGAAAGTTTTTTGAAACTACTAACGCCCTTGTATAATTTTAATTGGAATCCCACCCTAAGGTGAATAATTTAATTTAATTCTCTCTTGACAGTTGGTGGAATAAGACGTCACTCCTATCGTTATGGTTGTATCGCGGACTAATATTTCGCTACGCTATCGAGTGGTGTGGTTAACTTTTTATGAAACGCAAAGAAAAAGAGAGGAAGAGAGAAGTGATGCGCAATAGAGGCGTGCAGCCTGTTTAGTAATGTGTCACCTATCTTTCTATATTTTCTGCTGCTGATCCGCTCTGCGTCCAGCACGTCCTCTTAGCAGCTTTGGCTCAGCTTCCGAAGCGAAGTGAATGCGAGGGTGGACGAGTTCGCAAGGAGTCAGTAGTTTCCAAGTACAAAATACACTCGCGATTTCGTTTTTTCTTATTTTATTCAATTTTAAACAACTTGAAAATAACGCTCGCTTGCAACTATCTAACGTTTTGTTAATTATTTCGGTTTGTCAAGAATGACGAACAACAACGTAAGTATGCTAGTTCGATAAAGTGGAAAATTTTATAAGTGTTGCACGATTGTTTTAAACGAGAAAATATATTCTAAGTTCCCGAACTATCTAAAATATTCAAAGTTCCAAGATGTTATACTGGACCGGGCTCGGGCAGAGCTTGGCGTGGCGATGAATTTTGAAGAAGACTGAGGACGTGAGGACGTTTTGCTGGACTCTTTTATGCTCTCGTAGCAGAGGCCATCTCCAATTTTCGTCTCCTCGGCGGGGTGGGTGTTTGGCCAATTAGGTGGCCTAGATGCAGCTTCTTGCCTGATTTGGAGCGTTTAATGCATGTGACGTTGCAGGAAGGGCCAATCAGAAAACCAGAGTAAAAATCCTCTCCTCTAGTACATCGAGTCCCATTGTGCTCTCTGCTGTTAGCTAGCCTCTGATTTACTTTTTCTCATCTGCATTCTCATCTGTATTCGTTATATTTTGTAGCGGCTCGGTTTTATTATCGGTGTGTTCTGCTTATTGTTAGTCTCCTGCCGTAGAGTCATAAGATGTGCGTGAATGTCGGTGTGTCTTTACATTATTATGTGTTTGCTCTAATTTATCATTATTGTCTTACGTAAGTCTAATATTATTATTGATTTCTTAACTGATTTTACTTGTAAACATTCGAATTTAATTTTGTTTTTATTCTTACTTCGCCTTACGTTGTCGTTCCTTGTTCTTATCTATTTCAATAATTATTGAATGTGTCAATTACTATCGGTTCCGTATTTAGGGTCTGTTTAATGATCATTTGATAGTATTCCAATACCAAGTATAGTGTTATACTTTGTGCTATCGAGAGCGTATTTTACTATACGCTGCATTCTCGTGGGAAGGGTATCGAGTGATTTGCTTATAATAACTAACCTTACTTGTTTTTAATATATTAAAATGCGAAAGAAAGTGAGCATTTCACAAAGGCCATTTTTACATATATCACGAAAAATTTATCAATTGCTTCAAAAGCAGTTTTTAAACCATTGATAATTCATCCCAAATTATAATTTTTACATTTTTAATATGTTCACCATATTTTGAATTAGGACAAATATTACACTTGTTTGTTCATTAATATTTAATGGTAATTTAAAAATACTATAGACAGTTTCTCCATTAATTAATAAATTAGCAGCAATACCAGTCCAGGCCATTGTAATGAACGGAACATTCATTGAAATTGAATGTTTAAGCATCACGTTATGTAAATAACTTTTAGCGCTTCCACCGAGACCATCGATAAAATAGTATTTATTTCCTATACTGTTAATTGTAGCATTAATAATAAGATCATAAATTTTTGCTTCCTTCTAGAGGAAGCTTTGTAATAGTAAAATTTTAAGTTCCTTCAAAACTTCTAGAAAATACCTTTTGGTGTGTTAGAAGTTCAAATCAAGTGTTTTTAGAAAATGTCCGTATGAATGTGGGTGTGTATACCGTAATATTTCTGAAACTACTCCGTCAATATCAATAAAATTTGATATGCATATATATTTTTGGATTCTGAATTCGGGAAAAATAGTTATTTATTTTCTCAACTATATTTTTTTAATAAAATTATCTATTTTTTTTCGTTTGGTCCTCGGAATCGACCGCTTTGTTAGGAAAATAAAATGAAAACAGTGATTAATTAAAAAAAATTCATATCTCTGAAACTAAACATCATAACCTCACGAAAAAAATCATTTCGATGGGTCACGTGTCAAGCTATATTTCATTAAAATTTTAAGTGATTTGACAACTTATTTTTCTAGTAATAAATCGAAAACTGAAAAAAATGAGTTTTTTTGTGCCTCGATTACGGACGCAAAAAGGCCTTATTGCACTTGAGATTTCGGGAAAAAGTAGATATTTTATGTGTTTTGGTTGAGTTCATTGCACAGCTTTCAAACCCCTATGGTTCGTAAGATATCAAGGTTTCAATTTTTTAATTTCTTATACCTCTAAAACAATGTAGTCAAATGCTTGAAATTTTATTTGGTGATTCACCATAAAAAAGCTATCTGCTGCTGAAATTTTAAATGATTTCGTCAAGCGGTTTTCAACTAAAGAGCTAAAATGTAAAAATCGTTTTCTCGAAAATTGCGCAAGCGACCTATCTAATGAATAGCCTGTTGTTTTGATGGTTAGATTGGTTAGGAACACATGTAAACATGCGTGAATTTCTGTGAAAAAAAAATGATTACAGTGTTCATATTCGATAATAAAAAAACATAGGGGTCTGCAAACTTTTGGACAATGAACCATCCAAAATTTATATTAAATTATGTATCAAAAACCGCCTTATACATTAGCAAGCAGATATATTACAACATTTTATTTATTGGACCTATAAATTTAGTTGAAGGAACGTGCCAATGAATTGGCAGCGGTTTTTTTTCGGTAGACAAAGAATTAATTAACGTTTCTAAATGTTCACCATCTTTACATAATTGTAATTCGTTATTATATTCGTCATTATCGTAATTATTTTCAATACTAAATATATGGACATCATTTAATCTCAACCCATGTAATAATAAAATACTTTCTATGTTTTTCAAAGCTCTTTTTTCTGCTTGAATTTTTGGTAATTTCGGGTCCATAAAGTGACATTTATATTTATCGTATAATTCTAACGAACTAATAGGTTTTTGAAATACAAGAATGTATGCAAATAATTCACACATGGATTTTGGAAACTTGAATACTGCAGCTTCTATTTATTCCATTCTTCATCAGTACTAATAATACCTCTTGATATATAAGAATTTCCATATTTATCATAAATAATTCCATCTACAGTACGTATATCCGCAAATGATTTTGCACCACGTACATGTAATAATAAAAGTCGTAGGAAAAATGCTTCACGCTTATTTCGATTTACAAAATATATTCTACTAATGAGAGGTTTTATACATTTTTTTCTTTTATTCCATTTTTTTTTGTTTTTATCATCATTATACATTTTTTTCTTTTATTCCATTTTTTTGTTTCTATCATCAAAAATATAATGGTACGGAATTTTGTGATATAAATATTGCGTTGCATTTTTATCTTCTTTATTTAATTTAAACCAAGATGTCAATGGACATTTTTGATATTAAACATATTGTTTATCTTCTTCATGAACAGCTTCATATATAGCTTCAGGTGCACATGCATATCTGGTGGTTGTGATATTTAATCATATTTATATGTATCGTTATTTTCGTTTACATTGTCTTCATTACCTGGATTATGTTCATTTGCAAATTTCACAAGAGCTCTATTTAAACAAATATTTTATAACTTTAATCGTACTACATATTTCTCCTTTAATATGACATTCTAATAGTAATAATAAATATAATTATACGGTACGACAAAACTATTATCTGCAATCCTATGTTTTGAAAACGTTATTTTATTTTTTTTTCTTCGTCGGTAAGAAGGGTAACCATCAGGATTATAATGGGGTTGATTGACATAAGGTTGTAACGGTTGCCAGTGCAATTAACGCACGTTACGACGTCTCTCCGGGATAGAATCAACATTCGGTATAATACTTCTGTTGTTACAGCTACTAAAGGCGCAGCATGTGAGAGAGTAAGAGAGACAGAGAGAGAATAAGCATCGAGATTTAAATTCAGCAACGTACAATGTTGCCACCTGCTCGCACACTGCTGTCAAGAGTTGACAACAGTGTGTCAGAGGGCATAGGTAAATCTGTGCTCGCGCTAGCGAGCCATTCCGAGTCTGTCTTCGCACCGCTCCTTTTCGCGAATAGACACTCTGCGATTGCGATTATTGTGTGCGAGGGTTGCGAGGTCAACCGAACCGAGGACAATCCATCCGAGACCATCTTCGCGTGGGTTAGAACGGCCGTACCGGCCACGTACATCTGTAAGTACTAGTTCTTATCAACTCTCGCTTACTCGGGCGACTTTAAGCCTCCTCTCTCTCTCACCTCGACTACATGCTGGTAGCTGGCATGCGCCCGTCTGGCGCGCTTGTGTAAGCCAAGCACCAATAAACAGTTAATCTAAGTTTTACAATAATCCGCGAGTGTCATTGACATTTCCTCCTTTTGAATCCACGTCCTGAGTACTACTGTTACCGCCGTGTGTTCATACGTCTTTACGTCCGTGCGCGGATAGATTATAGTCGGTAGAATTTAGTGCCTTCTGCACAGCCGACGGAATCGGTGAATACTAACATAAACAACAAACAATTTAAAATAATAATGACGGCCGAGCTACCGTCATAAGGTTTAGGAACATTTTTAGTGCAACATGTTTTATCTTCATTCATACAAACACAATTTTTATTTTGTGATCCACAGGGACCAAGTATCATATTATTTTTTACTATATTGTATAATCTTGGATATTCATTTTCATTTTGTATTTCAGCACTTATGATAGAATCAATTTGATCAATATCTCCAAATTTATCATTGGTATATTGCAACCATAATAACATATGAATAGGTGGTAATCCTCTTTTTTGAAATTCTATTACGTAAACATAACTTTTAACTTTACTAAAAATATTATTTTTTAGTAGTTCGGTGTTTAAAATTTTAACTTTTTCATGGAAGACTCTTGAGATTGAATCAGGGCGATCTATTGTGCTTTCATACGGTAATAAATTCTCTTGAATTTCCTTCCAATTTGGATTACATGCCATTGTTATAAAAATATCTGGTTTTCCGTCAACTTGTAGTTAAGTCATTAAATCTAAATAATTTCGTTCTATTGATTTAGGATTACCTATATAAGATGATAGTAATATTACCATTTTTCCAATTCGAGAATTATCAATATTTGCTCGATTGGAAACGTAATCCATTAATCCTTTATACATTTCAGTTTTTAATTGTGCTTAGTGAGTACGTAAGTAATATAATCGACATCCTTTGATCTTTGTCCAAACAACAACAATGAATTGTTGTGATAAATTTTACAAATTCAAATAAGGATTAAAATCACCACGTATGCTTAATCTATATGAATAAAACTAATGTAGATATATTATTATTTTTATATTCTTTTTTTTTTTACATTTTATATAAGGTTGCCATCCTGGATGATCAAAAGGAAATATCTAAGGATATGTCATTGGGTCAAGATGTTTACTGAGAATATTTATTTGTTGTGGTTTTTCAGTTTTTGGATAAATACGTATATCACTGTCAAACGGAGGTTCGCCAGAATTTGCTATATATACAACAGCAACTTCAGTACATGTTGCGAGATATGATTTATTCTTTGTATCATTATCACGCGTTAATAACATTACTATTTCAGAACGTGTTATATTATTATTATGAGCATTAATATTTTCTAGTCCATACATCATTTTATATGCTTTTGCATAAGGATTGTTTAAAGACAAAAAAGTACATAAAAATTCTAATATGTTTGAATCGGGTTTATCAATTTTATAGTTATTTGCTCTATATAATTTCATTGCCAATAATATACAATTGGCCATATTTCGGGTCTTCGTTTTCATTCGGATGTAATGAGTATGAATTATGATACCTTATAGTTATGATTTCTCTTCTAAAAAGTTATGCAATCCTTAAAAAAATTGTCTAATGTTTATAGCTTACAAAAGTTTTTCTGTATTTTTATCAATATACGCTAATAAATGTGATGAAATCAGTTTTAAAAATGTCAAGTGTTAAAAATCAGCACACTGACAAAAATCATTACTTATTCCAAGAAGAATCAATCTCACTATAACTTCAAGGTAAAAATCGGCTTTGTATTTCACGATTCTCTTACATCTAATCTGAATGCTCTAAAACTAATCCAAATCATCTTGTGCAAAAAAAGAGCAGAATCATAAATATAAAAAAATCAAGTAAATTCCTTCTAAGTATATAGAAGAATCATTTAAACGCAAAGCGGATTTTCATCTTATATAAAAAATAAGATGGTTGTACTCTTCAAAATTATTCTTTTAATGTTTATTTGCTTATTTCACAAAAGACCAAAACGGTCGGAAATTGCGCTTTAAGCCCGACTCGAGAGACGAGATGTAATCACGATACTTAGACCTAGACATTCTGAGACAGACGGCTCTCAGTCTTTTGAATTGGATTTCATCTTGCTTACATTTAGACGATTTCCACGTAATGTGCGCTATTTTCTTTTTACGAATCGCATCGATGAGGTCAGAGTCATACCATTTTGGGTATGAACTGAGGGACTGTCTAGAGATTGGAACGTGTTGTGCCATGACATCATTTATAATGACATTGAATTTATCAACAGTTGCGTCAGGATCATTAGACAGTGAACTGAGGACAGTCTCCCAGTTCACCTCCGAAAGGCGGACCCCGATTGCCTCATAGTCGGCAGCGGAGAATTCACGTTTACAAAATCTAAATACACGGGACGCATCGGGTACACTGCACACATTACACATAAATACACTAGGAACGTGATTCATTCATGAATTACAGCATAGCATAGTTAGAAGTTTAAGTTTCATTTTTGCACAATCTACTACACCTGCACTCAAATACCCTTAAAGTCACACACACACACACACACACACACGCGCGCGCGCGTATATATATATATATATATATACAGGGTGACCCAATTTAAACGGGCACCGCTCATAACTCGTCAGGGACAGCCACAATCGAAAAAATGGTAGAGACCAAAGTTGTAGGATATCGAAGGGGCAACCCGATGGTGACCTTGGATTTGACCTTGAACGCGTTTTTCAAGGTCATTTGAAGGTCAACTTTGGATTTTTAAATAGGAACCCCATTCTTTTATTGCGGGAATGGAAAGAGCGGTAAATTTTACGTTCAGAATAGTATGTTCGGTTGCGGCACTGAAGGTCATCTCAATGTCCTGCAGCCAGAATGAAACCCCGCCTACGTAATTCCTCTAGCAACGCCAAATTAAAAAAAAGTGGTAGAGACCAAAGTTGTTGTATAGGGGGGGGGGGAGAATTGTGACCTTGAATTTGAGCCAGTCCTACAAGGTCATTTCAAGGTCAAATTATTTTTTTTCAAACTTTACTTTTACTTTGTATCCGAGATGAAATCCCTTCTTAGATGTTCTCTGTCCAGCGGCCAAGACGCAAATGAGCCCTCGCTAGCGTCCAAACATAAGTCTCGCTATTCCCCGAATGATCCCTTCCGACGGTTAACTTGCGAATGACTCCTCTAGGTGGTCGCCACCTACCTACCCGAACTCCTGATGTGCGAAAAATAAAAATGGCTCCCGAAATAAGCCTTTTAAAATAAGTCCCGCGCTCAGTCTTGCCACCGCGACTCCGTCGAACCTTCCCCTACGACGCTTAACTCACGAATGATTTTCAAGCAGGCGCCCCGGCCCCGCGCCGTACCTGCCGCCCGAACTTTCGATTTGCAAAAATAAAAATAGCCTCCGAAAATTGTCGAAAGAGTCTCACACTCGGCCTTCCGCCAAAAATATTAACGAAAATTTTTATTAACAAGCCAATCATCGATACAGAAAAAGATTAAGTAAAACATCGAAGTATTGTAGAAAAACGTCAAAGTTTGATAAAAACGTAAAAAAAATATTAAATGTTTTATTTTTAAAAAATCATAAATTGATAAACCGTAATGCCAAAATATGAATAGAATTTTACAATAAAAAGCCATCGATACAGAAAAAGAAAAAGTAAAACATCGAAGTATAAAGTAAAAAAGTTTTTATATTTATTTTACACACATTTATTATTTGAATCAGAAATAAATTGCATTATGTTTTTTTAAATAACGTTGTTGTTTTTCCATTTAATTTATTCATAAATTATTATTGTTTTAAGTATACATAGATATACATACATACGTATGTTTGTATACATATGCTATACACACATACATGTAAACACGCATGTTGAAAATACATATGTATAAGCAGAATTATAAAGTTTGTAATACATACCATGTCGTCACACAGATTATACATACAATTACTGGCAACAGTTAATATAATTATTTAGTGATAATTCCACTGTATAAATATTTTAATTCTATTAGAAATATTTTTGCAGCAGAAATTGGTAGGTACTTAAATTTTTTGCACTTTTCTATTAGATAAGTAATAATAAACAACCAACAACACTAAAAAATGTATGTTCATTATTTAAACTTGTACAATATGTAAGCTGTAAAATATTGTATTTAACACGATAATAATTAATTAATAACATACATATTAATATAAAATATTGCATCTAAAGTTATGTTAATGTAAAAAAATTTTTATCTAACGTAACAGAATATTTATTATTGTTAACAAATGAAGATTGTACTTTTTACATCATTTCATTTAATATTAAAAATAATACGAATATACATTTTCTATTAAAATTTTTGTATTAATGTCTTGTATAAAAAAAGTTCTGCAATACGTAATGAAGGTATTTCTTGAAGAATCAATTTACTTAAAATTAAAAAATGTTTGATATAATTTCAAGTCATAGCGATTATTCTAGAAAATATTGTTTAAGAGCTAAATATTCCGATTAATTACCCATATTTTAAATGTATGTATAAGTTTGATTTCACTTCATAAAATTTAATAAGTTAAAATAAATCTTTTACTAAAATACAATTTTAACTATTTTATAAGTTATTTATTAAAATTTACTTTTAACACTTTTGGAATTACAAAATATTTATTTATTATCTATTTCATAAAAGCTTCCTAATCAATAAATTATTTTATAATAAAAAATTAATAATTACTATTTGCAATTAAATAATTGTTTAAGTAGTTTTTTATTTATTATTTTTTGCAGAAAACAGTCTAAGTTCTAGTAATGCAGTAGAATTTTTAAATTTATTTAGATATTTATCGACTTCAAATACTAATTTAAGAATTGAAAATATGTGATTTGAGTCATTTTTTTTATTTTTGTAATATTTATAATCTAAGTAAATATGCCGGACTATAGTCGAAGCGAAATTGTTGATATTTTATTGATTTTGGGAGAGTGTCGAAGAAATTATAATGCAGCAGCACAATTATATCGGAAGCGTTTCCCAAACAGAAATCATCATCCATCTCGAAGTACGATCCAGAGAATTGAACAGCGAGAGAGGCGAGGACCTCAAATATCACGACAACGTCATAGAGTAATGACTATCGAGCGAAATGATCCACGAGTATTGGTGGTGCTTGCTATGATTTATTTAGATCCTCATATTTCAATTCGACAAATAGAAGTACGATCTGGCATCCCGAGAGAAACAGTTAGAAGAATAACAAGACTCCATCGTTACCATCCATATCATATTACTTTGACCCAAGAGCTAACAGAACGTGATTTTGAAAGAAGGTTACGATTTTGCCAATGGGCACAGGAAAGATTGCAAAACGAACCACATTTTTTCAGGTACGTCATGTTTTCCGATGAAGCCACTTTCCATAATACAGGTCAACTAAACCGACACAATTCCCACTATTGGTCCATTGAAAATCCTCATTGGACCCGTGCAGTCGATCACCAACATCAATGGAGTCTTGTAGTATGGTGTGGTATTGTTAATGGCTATCTAATTGGACCTTACTTTTTTGACGGTAATGTTAACAGAGATAGATACCTCCATTTTCTGACAAATGAATTACCAAATCTGTTAGAAGATGTTAATATACAAACCAGAATGCGTATGTGGCTTCAACATGATGGTGCACCTGCGCATAGAAGTTTAGATGTTCAAGATTTTTTAAATCAAATGCAAAGAATCATTAATACTTGCAGAGGCATACCAAGGCATGTGCTTCTGTCGACTGTTGGAAGCTTTGAGCGAAGAATTCAACTATGTATTAGACATCATGGAGGGATTTTTGAACACTTAATTAGGTAAAGCTTAAACTCTATTTATAAAGTGATTTTTTCATGGTCTTGCCTTCATCTGCCGGTGTCTTCACTTCTTGCCTTCATCGGCCGGGCTATGATTCTTGCCTTAATCGGCCGGTGTCTTCACGTCTTGCCTTCATCGGCCGGGCTATGATTCTTGCCTTAATCGGCCGGTGTCTTCACGTCTTGCCTTCATCGGCCGGGCTATGATTCTTGCCTTAATCGGCCGGTGTCTTCACGTCTTGCCTTCATCGGCCGGATCAAAATGGGACCTGAAAATCCACCCTGCTACGTCCTCGTCGTGGGTCCTGGACATCAAGTTTTATAATGATGACAAAACGCAGGAAATGGTACGCTAAATGATTAAAATCTTTTCTTCTATTTTAAATTTACTACTTCGTTTAAAGTGCAACATTTTACACGCTTTCAGGATCCGGAGTCGAAAAAGTGGGTGCTGTTTGAAAAAAAATAATTTGACCCTGAAATGACCTTGTAGGACTGGCTCAAATTCGAGGTCACAATTCTCCCCCCCCCCCTATACAACAACTTTGGTCTCTACCACTTTTTTTTAATTTGGCGTTGCTAGAGGAATTACGTAGGCGGGGTTTCATTCTGGCTGCAGGACATTGAGATGACCTTCAGTGCCGCAACCGAACATACTATTCTGAACGTAAAATTTACCGCTCTTTCCATTCCCGCAATAAAAGAATGGGGTTCCTATTTAAAAATCCAAAGTTGACCTTCAAATGACCTTGAAAAACGCGTTCAAGGTCAAATCCAAGGTCACCATCGGGTTGCCCCTTCGATATCCTACAACTTTGGTCTCTACCATTTTTTCGATTGTGGCTGTCCCTGACGAGTTATGAGCGGTGCCCGTTTAAATTGGGTCACCCTGTATATATATATATATATATATATATATATATAATACCTATCTTATAAGCCATTTAAACCCTAATATTGGTGAAAGTAAGAGTTTGATCCGGAATACGACCACCAAAAAATTCGTGGAGATACCTTTTTATAGTGCCAAAGTTCCTGAATTGCAGAGACCCTGTATCTTTGGCAAAAATTAAGATATTCATAAATTTGTGCTAAAATTATTAAAATTTATATTTAAAGCCTCTGGCAAAGCTTATGAATTGCTTGGAGCATTCCTAAAAAAATCACATGACACTGGGAAACTCTTCAGTCTTGACTGGACTCAGGTTGAAGGCTGGAGACTGCCCTCTGCGCACTCTCGTCTGAGGGCAGAAAGATGACCTTCACAACTGGACGCTGGAACTCGGAATTGTCAGTACGGATGGTAACTACTCGAACTAGACCATCTTTCCCTGGATGTACCGCTGTAATTCGACCCAGTGGCCACTTGGATGGAGACAGAGCTCGCCCTTCAGAAGCACCAAGTCGCCCACGACCAACTGTCGTCCAGGAGTCAGCCACTTGTTTCTCTGCTGTAAATGATGCAATACCTCCAGTCGCCATCGCTCCCAGAAATGGTTTCTCATAACCGAGAGTAGCTTTCACCTGCAAGTGCGAGATTTTAGATTCACTTCTTCAAAGGGCTCGGGTAATACATTGAGAGGAGCGTTCACAAGAAAGTGACCAGGCGTAAGCGCCACCGAATCAGTGGATTCAGAGCTCAGTATCTGCGAAATAATCTTCGCAATATTGATCCTCCTCGGACAAAACTTTAGAGGTGGAAATCTCCTCTATTTCCCAAAACCTCTCTATTAACGTCGAAATTGATGGCTCTACTTCCACATGACAGGCCTGAGCGCTCTGAGCTCTATCAGAACTCCAAACAAAATTCTGTGTTCAACCTGGACTTTAATTGAAGAAAAACTTCACTCTTTGACACCGCAGAAGGACCTGCACCGACACCAACCACAGACACAGAAATAGGCTTAATCTTTGCGGACAAACATTGCACAACTCTTTGCGTGACAAAAGAGACCTCTGCACACGGATCAATCAAGCATCTAGCGTACATCGAATTACCATCTACGTATTGAAGTAAGACCTTGGCTGTGGCCATCAACCGGGTCCTACCCACCACTGTTGTACTTGCTGATACCTCCAGCATACTTGACTTGCCAGGCGCGCTAGAAGAGCCGTTCTAACCTGTTGAATTTGAAGAATCCGCAGCCTCTCCTCCTTGTCGTCGATCCGAGTGAATCTTCGTGTGGTGTCTGCCCTTACAATTGGAGCAACGATTCTGAGAGGTGTAATCAGCCAAAAAATGTCCAGATCTCAAACAATTGAGACACAATCTCTCCTTTTTACAATGTTCAAAACGAGCGGAAGTCGACATACCATTGAACCTTGGACACGCTTGAAGCTGATGAGGACCCCTACATAAGCTGCATTTTACAGAGGCATTGCGATTGCCTTTAGCAAACGACGTGCTAGTTGCGTTGACTGAGACTGACTCACGCCGAGACGAACGATTCGAACCATTACCATTCTGACTAGATTGTTTGGTAGGCGTCTCCGCATCACTATCTGCATCCTGATCAAGCGAGGACGCACGAGTTTCGAGAAAATTTGTGAGAGCTGAAAATGTCGAAAAACCTACCACCGACTCTTGCGAAATACGCCACCCTTCTCGCGTCTCATTATCCAACTTGCGCTCGACCATATGGATAAGACAACTGTCCCAATGTTCGCACGGGCAACCTACATCCTTGAAGGTTTTAAGCGCGGCTTCCGCCTTATCGAGTAACTCGATCAACTCTCCCAAAGATTTCCGCTTAACCGGTTTCATATCTATCAGCAATTCCATATACGTATGCATGCGCCTCGTAGGGTTATCGTACCTGCGCATCAATTTTTGCCAAGCCAACTCAAAACTAGCTCCCGTCAACGGAAGACCCTTTACTCTGAGTGCTGTAGGCCCTTCCACTGAGTCTACTAAATATTGCATCTTGATAGCATCCGGTAAGTTGGCCTTGTTTTTCACCATCGAAGAAAACTGATCCTTGAAGGTCTCCCATTCCTCGGCTTTTCCGGAAAATTTCGGGATTTGACATTTCGGCATGTTCGCGAACTCCGACGGACCCGGAACAGGTGGTGCATGTACGACCTGATTATTTTGCGCGCTTGCAGCGGTTACCGGTGGCCTCGCGGCAATTTCTAAATCTTCAATTGATTGAAGCACATCCGCTTTACTCTCCACATAACTCGACTCAACCTCGAGATACTCGTCGTTCTCGAAGTACGCCTCGCCTTTGAAAGCCGACCTATTCGCTTGCAGGACCAGATCCCTTGGAGTGTACTCGGACCAATACGACTAACAAGCTCAAACGCGTGCGCATGTGCGGCAGCGTGCGAGCAGATTTACGTTTGAAATTCAGCAAGAACCCGCTTATGCGCTTCTGCTGAACTAATTCTGCAGCCGCATCAGCCATTGTTACAAAGTGCCAACTCGATCAAATACGAATAATGCTTGATTCAGAAATTCTAGCAGCGATCGAACTACGAGTAGAGAGCGAGTCAAAAAAATAAAAGGCATGCTTAAGTGCCGCCGAAGGTCTGCATACACACGGACACTATTCAATATGGCCTTTGAGACGCCAATGCGCGAAGAAATGCGCTGTGTGGTGCGGCCCCCGCGGCCTAACGACGCATGACAGCGAAAATGTCCGTCTCGTCCGGAGGGCGAGCCGAGCAACGAGCGACGCGTCAAGCGAGCGAGCTTGCGCCGGCCGTTGAACGAACGAGAGACAGAGAGAGAGAGAGAGAGAGAGAGAAAGAGAGAGAGAGAGAGAGAGAGAGAGAGAGAGAGAGAGAGAGAGAGAGAGAGAGAGAGAGAGAGAGAGAGAGAGAGAGAGAGAGAGAGAGCGAGACTAAAAGCGAACACCGCTCTGCCGCTGCCTCAACGTGGCCTAACGACGCCAAGTGAGCGAGAGCGAGACAGAGCAAGCGAGAGAGAAAGAGCGAGAATGAAATTCAAACCTCGTTTACGCCGGTGCCGTCGACTCCCGTGATAACTTTGCGTACTGGTCGCGTCGTCCGAAGTTGGCGGGAATGCGGTACCAATATGGCCGTCTTCTTCTTATTTCCCCTCGTTGTGCCCCAAATGGCGAACTCTTGGCGTCCTTCGAAGTTCAAATCTTGACCGTTGACCTCTAGCCTCTAAACCTCTAACCTCTAATCCTCTAAACTTCTAATACGTCTAACCTCTAAACAAATAAATACTTCTAACCGTCTAAACGTCTAAATTGTTACAACAACAACAGGCAGCTAGGCCCCATGCGGCCAACTGCGAGAGCGAGTTCCAGGAAGATTCTGGACGCTCTCCGACCGTTGCGACTTCGAATAGTCGAACGGCTGCCGAAGTACTTTAACACGCCTTCACTATGCAAAAAACCTCTCCGTACACAATACACTTAATGCCACGATACTGCATGCTCTGCTACCAATATTTATAGTCTCTCGAACTGATGTTAGAGACTTGTGGATCTCGAAGGACTAGTTGGCAATAAACAAAAACACTCTCAACCGTTAACTTGAATTAATATGCCGTAAGAAAAGGCCTTGATATTTATTGAAAGATAGAGTGTATTTACAAGTGTTTAAACTACGGAAAAGAAATGAAGGCTACAGTGTTAAAAGTACTGACGCGTTAACAAACGATATTGTTTAACGGTCGTCACTGTGAGGCGAGTCCTCACAGCGCTTCGGCAATACGATAACTGAATAACACAAATCAGCGAAAGCGGCAGAAGACCGCTCACGAAACACTTAACTTTAAGTTAAGTAAGCCCTTTATTGATAAAAAAAATGTTGTTGCTTCATTATGATTAAATATAATAAACTTGACTTTGGTTGATTGATCTCAGTTCTTTTGTATCTGTTATTTCGTTGCAGAATATATCAAACTCGCCTATCCTTTTACTTTTTTAAAAGTTAATTTTTTTAAAAGATTATAGTCCTTATTAGTAATTTTTTTTGAGTATTTTATATTTCTCCAAAAAATAAAATACAAGCATCTTTAGTACCTTTCGACCATGGCTTTTTTGTAACATTTTTATCACTATGAAATGAAATCACTGATAGTTCTGATACATTACCCTCGAATGATTTCTACACCTCGATACCAAAATCCACGGAGCGCACCACCTAGACCTCGTCATCAGCCACCCTGTACACCTAGACACCGCCCTCGAGTGATGTATTTACCTAGACATAAGAAATTACGTAGAGCACCACCTAGACCTCGTCATCGGCCACCCCGTACACCTAGACACCACCTTCGAATTATTTATACACCTAGATACTAAAATCTATTTGTGATCGAGCATGCGGAAATCCGATAAAAAAGCAATACCCATCTCTACATAGCTGCGCGGCCAACTTCACGGTCCTAACACTTGTTGCGGCTAACTTAACATTCCTAACATTTTTGATTTGATCTAAGCATTTTGTGAATGATACACTCGCGTATTATATCAAAGGTAGCTGTTTTTATCAATATTTTTGTTGAAAATCATAGTTTGGCATAATAAAACATGATATAAGTCAAAATATATTAGAGACAACAAAGAAACGCATTTATTTCTTTGTAATGAAAAATGGCGAACCCCAACATAGAAGTAAATAGTAGCGCGGGCGCCGCGGCTTCGTCTGCTGCTCGAACTCGCCTTCGTGGCGCTGCCGCGCCACTTGATTCTTGTGCAACGTTTTTGAAATCGTGCTGTTTGATTCATTGAAGTTTTTTAATCTGACAATCTAATTGAACAATTTTAAACATTTCTACAAAAATTAATTATCATCAAAGATACATCTAATATAAGTATATTTAATGATGACACATCGAATGATTGAATATCATTTTAATTACTATGTGAATCGCGAGGGAAGCGAGCGTTTTTCGCTAGTACATCTTTAATTCTTAAAATAGTATCAAGATTTTCAAACTACAATTGTTTTGTATAATTCTAATATCAAGTGGCGCGGTAGCGCCACGAAGGCGAGTTTGAGAAGCAGACGAAGCTTTGGTGCCAATGACACTATTTAATTCTATATTGGTGTTCGGATTTTTCATTATACAAAGAAAAAATACATATCATTCCTGTTGGTAAGGGTTTTTGGCTTATTAGAATGTTTTCTGAGCTAAACTATGATTTCCAACGAAAATATTAGTGAAAAGACTGCTTATTTTTATAATATGTGAGTGTATATTCCACAAATGCTAAAATCACGTTTTTCTTCTTCAACCCGAAATGTGTTAGGAGCGTTAAGTTAGCCGAAAGAAGTGTTAGGACCGTGAAGTTGGCCGCACAGTTATATACAGATGGGAATTGCGTTCTCAAGAAAATATAAATAATATATCACGATATGCTGGTGCATACTCTGCGTCCTGGAGCAGTTACTAGATAGCCAGGGTAGCCAATAATAAGGTTCAGGTAGTTTTCGGTGTCTTGGTATAAAAAGCAATCAAGTACGGTGTCTAGGTGTACAGGGTGGCCGATGACGACGTCTAGGTGGCGCGCTCTATGGTTTTTGGTGTCTAGGTAAATAAATCATACGAGAGCGGTGTCTAGGTATACAGGGTAGCCGATGACGACGTCCAGGTAGTTCGCACCATGGTTTTTGGTGTCTAGGTGTAGAAATCTTTTGAACGTGGTGTCTAAGGGTGCAGGGTGGCCGATAACAAGGTCTAGGTAGTGCGCTCTGTCGTTTTTGGTGTGCAGACATCATTGATAAACAACAGGAAAGTATTTATACAAGTAAAATCTTTGCAGCCTTCCAAATGTTTAGTCTGCTTCTGATACTAAAATATTTCCAGTGAAAAACTATAATAGAAAATTTTGAAAAATTTTATTGAATAAAATTTGTATGTTTTGCCAATCTCACTGCTTCCAAAGGTCAGAGCAGACTGAGCACTAAAACCAATTTTCACAATATTTATCAAGTGGCGCGGTAACGTTCGGAAGGCTGCGCAGGTTGTACATATATAAATACTTTCTTGTTGTTTATCAATGACGTCTGCGCATGCGCGACAATATGTATAAATAGCGTAAAAAATTGGTTTTAGTGCTCATTCTTCTCTGAGCTTAGGAAGCGGTAAGATGAGTAAATCACACATATAGATATAGCGGAAAGTTTTTTACATTTTTAAAATGTGAATAATAACCCAAGATATCGATTTGTTGCTCAGTCTTTTCTGAACCTTTGAATCGGTAATTTCAGTAAATTTTTGAACCATAATTTATCTGTATTATTTTAATATGGTTTTTCATTTACAGGATGATCCAAGCCGCATTGTAGTGTCATAGCCGACTAAACGTTGGAAAGGCTGTGCAAACAATAGTCATTTAAAAATTTTCTTGCTACTTATACATACGATTAACGCAGTTTGCAAAATTATTCTAATTGGAGTTGAAAATTATTTAGCGTTTTGTGTATATTATTTCTTATTTAAAATTTGTATCTACAACCTTGTTGTAGATAAAAACTACATTGACTTTATGGGTTTCATTGGAGGGGAGCTTTCTACTTCGGCGATCTGTGAGACGGGTCTAAAATCGTTACCCATAAGTCGATGATTGTCAATTATGAACTCGGAAAACTGAAGAACAGGAGAACCGGGGAACACCAAAAGTGGCTTCTCTTTAATATAATAGGGGATTATGAACTCGGAAAACTGGGGAACAGAAGAACCGGAGAACTGGAGAACCGGAGAACCGGAGAACGCCAAAATGGGTTTCTCTTTAATATAATAGGGGATTGTTAAATTATTTTAAAATATGGATAAGTATATTCAGAAGGTTATAGTCATGGTGAATACTGCATAATTTTGCAGTATTTCATTTAACATAATTAAGTCGCTATTGATTTCATAATATAAATAGATTTTAAACTGATAGAAGAGTGCGCGTTAAGTAGCGTTATCTTTCTTTGACAGAATTTTTCTAAGTATGTTTCAACACTGTGATCCGACCTGACTAAAGACCTTGACACTAAACTACAAAGACTAATTAATACTGTAATACGTTACATCCAGGGTATGAGACGGGCTAAGCACATCACCCTTTACAAGCTAGAGTTGCATTGCTGGACAAAGAAAGTACTTTACAGCCTGTTTTCTCAGGAAAATGTTTAATACAGCAACCCTATCATATCACTCCGCCCAGTAAGGAGTGATTTGATACCTCTGGACATTCAGTCCTTCGGTACTAAGACGCCGAGGAATTCATTCCATATAAGCGCCTCACTTACGGAACTCTCTACTCCCACAGATTCGTAACACAACATCACTTACCCAATTCAAACTTGAAGCTAAAAAATACCCTCACCCCCTCTATATTCACCTTAATCCACAATTCACCTTCAATGTTTCTTACCTTTCAATATATTTAGTAAATGTACAACATAATGTACAGAAAAATAATTCCAATCTCAATCTAAAATCTCTCTCTCTCTCTCTCTCTCTCTCTCTCTCTCTCTCTCTCTCTCTCTCTCTCTCTCTCTCTCTCTCGCTTTTCCTCTAGTTCCCGCGGATAAATAGCCATGCATCAGTGCTCGCTGATTTGCTTGTGACGTGCGGAGGACCAATCAGCGCGCACGGTGACGATGATCGTTCTCGCGCCAACGTTAACGGTTAGCTAGCCCGTTCCTTGCACTTAAGGACAGACTAGCACCGAGAACAACAATCCGACTCGCTTGTTTCGTCTGCTCACTCGAGGTTCCTTCGGGGTTCGAGATTCCTTATATCAACTTGTCTGCAACGTTTGCAACGTCACAAGATCAGTTTCTTTATAATGTGTTACAGACGCACACGTCTGCAACGCGAGCGTCGAGAGGAGTCAGCGATAAGAGTCCGCCGAGCCGTACTACGATGCATAACGTCCGAATTCATCGTTGACGTTAGCTCTGTGGTTAGAGCTCTCAATTGCTAATCTTGGGTCCCTGGGTTCAAGCCCGACCTCGTCTGCTCTTTTTTGCTTTCCAACTTGCCTCCTTTCCGTCCGTAACAAATCCATCAATGAATTTCAGTATAAAACCTGATACATTCGATAGAGTTTACATTCTTCATTTAACAAATAAGTAACATAAAAAGCTACTTCATAGTACAGTAGATCTCAACTTTATTTTAAAAATTATGAGCACTTGATAAATGGAAATTTATTTTAATCATATAAAAATTATAAAATGAAATGCTTACCGTTCATTCCATCCGACGCAGGTAATGCATCTACGTGTAAGTCAGCTAAGGTTTTTGGAACAAATTCTAATTTTGGTCGATTTGCCGCTTCTTCTTTTCTATAATTGAACATTTTAATGAATTCATGTAGAATAATTCATTTTGTTTATAAAAATTAGCAATACAAGTTTTATCTTCTAAATAACACTTGAATTCAAATATCTGTTTTATTTAGTTAGTTATTAAAAAAAGTATTTTTTACGTGATAAGTGCACTATTAATATAAAATTAGTCATTAAATTATGAACATGGGCGACAGGTGAACGTTATCTCGGTTAGTCGAGTAGAGCATGTATGCCAGACGCCAAACTCAGTCATTCAGGAAAATAACGACTGTTTATATCAAGTGTTATTATATGTATATTTAATGGCACTTTGAAAAGATATGATTATATACAGAAAAGCTGCTGCCAACTTCATTAGCAGTATGCTTTCTCCAAAAGATATGATGATTGAAAGAATCATTTTTATTGAATAAAAAGATTCAAAGTTTCTGAGAACACACTTGATAGCATTGTTGGTGACGTCCATGCTCCTAAAATAACGACACAACTTGCCCTGAATTTAATTTGCATTTTCTAGAAAATACAAAAATTTAATTGTTATTATACAACAAAACATATCAGTTACGAAGTATAAATATATGCATAGTTACCACTTATTAATTAAAAACTAATATATTGTTTTCTTAATGTTAAAATTTTATACGCTCTATTTACATTAGTCAAGCGCTTTTTATCGGGCATAGAATATAACCACGCATAGTTTATATTTTTCACACAACTAACAATAATGGACAATAACATTTTTTTTTCAATTTTTAATGTTTAAAAAGAAATTGAAAAAAAAAACTTTTTAATTTAGCAAGCAGCTCCAAAATCTAATCAGTTAATTTTTAGGTTATACTTGATGAACCTGCAAAGTTCCCGCAAAAAATACGATTGCGTTTAAACGCAACGATGGAACAATTTTTTTTCTTTAATTTTTTATTCTTAAAATAGTTCAAGAGCCAGCGCCTAAAAAACTGTTTCAATTTACTAAGGTTAATTTTTTAATAGTTCATTACAATGGTTGTGTACACAAACATACTGTGGCCACTTAAGCGAAACCGAGATCAGGTGACTCAGTTCCGCTATGAGAAGTGGCGTGCCTGCCGATGTAATAAAATGAATTTACTAGGCCGAAAATTGTTAGAAAACTTGTAAATTGCATATAAATAAAAGTTGTAATGGTCAGTCAGCTGGATTTGGGGACAAAACTAGTCAGTCGGCTGCTATTTATGTGCAAAGTAGTACTGTGACGAGACACGAGTCTTGCACATGTAAATACGTGTGAGGGCAGCCGCAATAGTCGCGGCATACGCAGCGAGCGCGTGCGCGCGCAACGAACAAAAGGCGAATTTTGTTGCACGACGCGGATTGAGCGTGCGCGTGCAACATCCGCAAGGCGAGTCCGCACGAGCGCGGAGCGCGGCAGCCAGCGAGTGGCTCAGCGGCGACGCGCCAGGCGGCGCGAGCGGCGCACACGGTGCGCCGTGAACGCACCTATATACTTCTGCGCCGCGCGCCTTTATAAGGCGGATCGCGCGGCGCAACGGGCAGTTCTAGTCGAGTTCCACTCCGGGTAGTATCGTGCGCACACGTTACTACAAGGAACAGCGAGAGATAGACCTACGCCGACGAGATCGTCTCGTGAGCCCACGTGACGATTTTGTAGACGAACCGAAACCCGAAACTCTGAAACCCAAAACTCCGAATTGCCATCGTGAGCACACGAGGCAACCCGGAACATCCGAACGACACCGAGCCTCGTCTTCGTGAACACACGTGGGTGACACCCGGTGCCACCGTAAAATTCTAACCTTCATTCCAACATATTACTGCCTCCCTCTGCCACTGTGAGCTCACAAGGTTGAGGGAGTAACAATAGTTCCGCCGGCGATTCGTCCGGTCGTGCGCTCACGTCCTGGTGAAACAAAGGTTAATTCCTAACCTCCAAAGCCAGCCTTACGCCGACATCTCACGACTCGCTTTATCTTTGTGTGCTCACAGGATAAAGAGAGGAATGAGACGAGCGACAAAGATTTGTGAAGCCGTGCGCTCACGACTCCACCGTACCGAATGAATTCCTAACCTCAAAATCCGCCACCGACCCGTCATACCGCCACCGAACCGATACACCGCAGCCGCGAACACCGAATCATTCTTGTAATGAAATCGCGTATATATTCTTGTAAATTGTCAACCGCGTTCTATTTGCAAAGGCGAAGTATTTTTAACAAGACGCATAATTGATTTCTGTTTCAGCCAGGATTTAACAACTGATTCTAAATTGCTATTATTTAATTAAGAAATATATTTTGTTATTGTTGAGAATATAAAAACAGACTCTTTTTTGCTCCTTTCCCCTATCCTGATCCTGGAACCGACTGACTATCCAGTCTCTTGGGGAAAGTTAAACCGTTACAGTACATTATGCAACAAGGGACTCAAGTCGTAGATTATTCCCGCGGGTGGGTTTACTGCGCGAGTGAAGCGAGGGCAGTAATCACCCGAGGGAATGATCTAGTTTAGCCCCGTGTTGCATAAAGTGCTTTATTCACGACTAAACTATGTAGCCACTTTATTTCTTGAAAAGTGGGGCCTTTTCAGCCATCGGCATTATAATGAAAATATACATTTAAACATTCAAAATATTTAAAATTTTTAATTATTTACAAACTTTAACATTTTTTCATAATTTTTTTACTTTTTAACATATTAAAATTTTCGAAATTAAAAAAAAAAAAATTTATAGCCCAGTGTGGCTAAAATCCGCTGTTAAGTCACGAATAGGCGAGACTTGCGGATTTTAGCAGTCTGTGATATAAAATTTTATTATGTAACACGCGAACGATTTTCGCGTTTTTCGTACCTATTAATAGGGACTAAAATGACTCTTTTTTTGACCGGCGGGCAAAAAAGTTATTTTAGCGGGCAATAAAACCTTTATTGCCCGCATATTCAAACAGCGGGCAATAATGGTCTGTATTGCCCGCTGTTTGCGGGCAATAATAGCCTTTATTGCCCGCAAAAATTTTTTTTCTGTAATTTAAAAAAAAAGTTGATTTTGATAAATTTGCATTATTTATTTATTTTATATAATGTTTGAACAAGACAAGAGCACGGTTGCCGTGTCAAAAAATAGTCACATCAGTCCCTCTTAACACGTACGAAAAAACGCGAAAATACGTCCGCGCGTTACATAAAATATGGTATGCACCAAGGGCTAAGTGGGCTTTTTGGCCTCGTGGATTTTGCAGTACTCGTCTGCGGTTCGTAAACGCCCTCGCCTTCGGCTCGGGCTAACTCGCCTTGAGTCGTACTGCAAAATCCACACTCGGCCTAAAAAAGCCCACTTTACGCTCTTGGTACACAATATACTATTTTATATCACACCGGCGCTTACACTGCGCCGTGTAAAAAAGAATCATTTGTCACACGTATCGTAATGTACTATTTTTACATTTTGCGCGAATAAAGTTCTTTATTCACGTGTTTGGTGCAAACAAGAAAAGATTAATGCAGCAACAACTTTAACAATTGAAGATAGCTCAAACACTACAATAACAAGCTACTCAGGCGAAAAGTACAAGATTAAGAAGCAGTAAATCTTAAATTAATAAAATGGTTACTTTTGATTATCTAGATATAATACAAAAGAATTCAATGCAGAAAGAAAAAATATACAGTGGTATTGGCAATTTAAACAAGGCGATTATTAACAAAAATGATACAATTATGCACATAAGTGTAAGAAGTATGAATGTCAATTTTGACAAAATGAAAATATGTTTTGAAAGTCTTATCGTCAAGCCATCTGCTATTGTTCTTTATGAAAACTTTGAACAGGTAAATCATAATTTTTTGAATTGATCGGAAGTAACTATAAATATGAGTCTTACTACAACGATAGTAGGATTAATAGGAATGACGGAGTTATAGTATTCGTAAATAAAAACTAGGTTCAGAGCACAGAATTGTCCAACAGGGTAGAATTAGAATTGTAAATACAAAAATTAATTACTTATGAACTCAAACTATCTATAACAGACCTAATGGGTAATCCCTATATTTATAGTTTTCAATAAAATAAAAATAGTATATAGCAAAACAACAATAGTTTCTAATTATAAAAAATCAATAAATAGTGCCGAAACAAAAAACTGGAATGAAATTATCACAATGCACGATCTTAATTTGGCCACAGATAAATTGTTGTATGAAATTAAACAATGTATAGAGTTATCTAGAATGAATTAAAGAAAGCCTGTTGTATGAAATTAAACAATGTATAGAGTTATCTGAAATGAATTAAATAAGACCTAAACATGTAGGGAGGAAAAATTGATCACTGATGCGATAATCAAATCGTGCGAAACCAAAGAATTCTTGTAGAACTTATGGAAATTAATTATCAATAACGAACAACTTAGAACTGAATACAGAACTTATTCAAAAATTTTAGAGATAGTTATTAAAGACGCTAAATATAAATATGATAATAAACTAGTCGAAAAAAATACTTATAACCCCCCAAAAAATATGGGAAATCCTAAATAAAAAAATCGGCAAAATAAATCTAATAAAACCATAAGTTATATACAGATCAATGATATTAAAGTTAAAAAAAGTTGAGATAGCTAAAAACATGAACAAGTTTTTCTGTGAGATCAGCCAAAAATTGAGTAATGATATTGTGCAACCCAATAACCCTGAATTTTGACTACCCAATATTTATCTGAATTCTATTTTTCTAAAACCTACAAATACAAATGAAGAGAAAAACACAATCAATATATTGAACATGAAAAATGGTGGAGTGGACAAAATAAATACAAAGTCTTTAAAAGTAATTTGTAATTATATTGCGGTACCCTTAACGCATATTTTTAATTTGCGCATTGAAAAAGCTTTATGGCCAGATGCACTAAAAAGAGGTTGAAATCATTCCAATATATAAAGCAGGGGATACAAATTATCAATTATAGGCCAATATCACTCATATCAAATGTCGCTAAAGTTTTCGAAAGAATTATCTGTAACAGACTATATGATTTTGTCCAAAAAAATAAAAATTTCCAAACACCAATTTGGATTTATGAAAAATATTGGCTTAAAAATGCTTTAAACTATATCACAAAAATATTGTACAATAACGTAGATGAGACTATACCAACAATTGTAACTTTTCTAGACTAGAATCAATACTATCGTATGCAGATGATACTGTATTAATAGCTACAGGCAATACGTGGATAGAGGCGAAAAAAAAATGAGTTTCTTTCTGTGATATACGAATGGCTGGCGGTAAATAAGTGATCTTTAAATGTGGATAAAACAGTTTGTATGACATTTGGAAGCTATTGCGACAGTGTACCGAAGCACATAGACGTACAAATTCAAGATAGAAAGATAGCTGAGTTGAAAACTATAAATACTTGGGAATTGTCATTGACTTTAATCTAAAATAGGATAAACACATCCAATACGTAATAAAACAAACAAAGTATCTTGTCTATATTTTTCACAAACTATCACACACTATGTCATCAGAAACACTAAGAATGATCTACTAGGCATTATTTTATAGCATAATCAGCTATCGAATAGTAGCCTGGGGTGGCGCCTATAGAAATAACCGTGATTTATTGCGAAGTGTACAAAAAATTCTCAATATTATCAATAAAAATAATTTTATTATATAAGATAGTCCATTAAACCTAGAGAAACTATTTAATTTTGAAGCCCTAAAAATCCATTATCATGATCTAAAAACTCAATTCTGCATCAGCTTGTATTTTATTTTTCTGTTGCGGGTAAACCTTGTACTTGTTTGCTTTCTTTAATCTTTCGTACTAACTCTTCACTTTATTGGCAAAACTAAACACTGATTCGTCTTCTTTTTGCAAAATCTTTTCAATTCGCCCGTACAGAGAGTGCATATTCTCTCTCTTGATGGCTATATTTGTCGTATTGCTTTTATAAAGTCCTCGATATTGTTGATTCTTACATTTAACAAAGCTTTATAAGTTTCATCCTATAATTTAATTTTTAAAATTGGAATTAAATTAGCTTGATCTAATTGTGATAACATATTCTTAGCATGTTTCAATTTTTCAATATACTTTTCTACTGAAATATTTTTTTCATCAAATTCTGGTACTAAATTAGCTACATATTTTAAATATAAACGTAACGGATTCTCCGCCATGTTGTTATCGTTAACGCGATTATGGTTTGAAATGTTCTCAAAATCAAAAGTAAAATTAAACTTGGACAACTTGTTTCCAATTAATCTTGGCTGGTCACCAATACCATCGATTTCTATGAGCGATGCTTTCTGTATTACTTGTTTAGAGCTATTATCAAGCGTTATATCTTCTACTTTAGGAATCGCTGTACGTGGTGTTACTGGCAATAGTATAGGCCTCGTTGGTGTTTTTAAACTTTTATTAGCTTGTTCTTGTATAGGCAATATATTAAGAGTTACCTTGTTTATTCTGATTTGTTTTTACTTTTGTTTGAGAACGAAAAGTTGTTTTACTTTTTGCAAATGCCACTTGATCGTCCGGACCTCTCAATTGTTCTTTCAATGCAGGATTTACCCGTACCGCGTTTCTCGTTAATCTCTGATCTTGTTCTTCGCTATTTTTCTTACTTCTTCCTTAGTATTATTCATCTCTCAATTCTTCCTTAGTATTACTCATTTGACTCTTTACATCATTTATGTTGCATAATTTTACCCATTAATTATTTCAACTGCTGTTTTCTTTTACATATCTTGCTACGTATGCTCTACTAAAGTTATATATTACTTGTATTTAATTTTCGTCCACACATCAGCAATTTTTTGGCAATTCTTTTACCGCAATGTTATATGACGCAAGCCGATTGATGTGCTACTTATATTTCCAAATCTCGCGTGTGACCTACTCTCCGCGTTTTTGCAAAATATACAAATTTCAGTCAGTTCGTTTACCGCTGCTCTTTACTCGTAACACTGTAATTTGACTCAACTCTGCTATACAAGTATTCTTTAAATGGTTTTAGGCTTAATACTGTTTATCCTGCTAAAGACCATACGTGATTCTAATATTTTAAATTCAAGTTTACTTTACAAAATCTGATCTATTTATTTATTTATTGATTTTTTTTGGTTATTATTGATCTATTATTGTTTATTTATTCCTTTATTTTATTTTATCGTTCGATTACGTACCAGAATCAATGTTAATTCGACCCTATCCATCGTTAGTTATTTATTTGAAAAACTAAATACCTAGTCTATATTTTTTATAAAATCTCTAAATCAATGCCCATAGAGACTCTCAGAATGATTTACTACGCATTTTTTCATAGTATTATAACTTATGGCATCATTGCTTGGGGCGGTGCATATAGGAATAGCCGAGACCAAGTTCAAAAATTACAAAACAAAATTTTAAAAATCATCAATAAAAATAACTTTTTGTTACAAGACAATCCATTAAATATAGGTCAACTGTTTGCTTTCGAAGCTCTTAAACTACACTACTATGATCTCAAAGAAAAATTCTTAGCATCAGATAGTGTTACTAGGAATAGAAGTATTATTATACCAAAAACAAATAAAAGAATCAGCAATAAGAACAGCTATATGAAAGCAATTAATGTATATAATGAGCTTCCTAATCGACTAAAAGTATTAAATATAAATAAATACCCTCAAAAGAAAATCATAAAAGACTGGATACGATACAACTGTTAGAAAAAATAATAAAAGAAAAAAATTGTTTCTGTATGCAATACACAAATTTGTTATTAGAAGCTATGCCAAATGTATATATCTTAGTTTTAAGTTTTAATTTTAAGTTTTGTTTATATCTTTCTTTTCCTTTGAAACCAGACTGCGAACAGGTAATTTTATTTACCTCTGCAGGTTTCCAGGTATGAAATACATACCTTGTAAATTTCTTCTGGTAATAATAATAATAATAATAATTGTACTTATACTTAATAACACTTGATGTGGGCTGAAACTCTGCTGCTGTAGCTGGGACAGTCGTGTGTAGGATATAATTAATAATGAACACTTATAATTTATAGACTTTACTATTTATTTAAACCGAATCGTGACTCAATCCTGGTAGCTATCTTTCCCCAAGAGACTAGATATTGAGCCGGTATCAGGATCTGGGTAGGGAAAATGAGCAAAAAAGAGTCTGTTTTTATATTTTTAACAATAACAAAATATATTTCTTAGTTAAACAATAGCATTTGAAACCAGTTGTTAAATCCCAGCTGAAACAGAAATCAATTATGCGTCTCGTTAAAAATACTTCGCCTTTACAAGTGGAATTGTTCAAAATAACGCGGTTAACAATTTGCAAGAATATGTATGCGATTTCGTTACATAATGATTCGGTGTACGCGGCTGCGGTATATCGGTTCGGTGGCGGTATGACGAGTCGGTGGCGGATTTTGAGGTTAGGAATTTGGTACGGTGGAGTCATGTGCGCACGGCTACACCGAGCCGAATGTGTCGTGTAACAACGATTCCGACCGCTCTGTGTGCGCACAAGAATGGCCCGGATAGTGTCACGGTGTTTTGAGGTTATCCCTCGGATTTGTGGGGTCGTGAGCGCACGGCTTCACAAACCTTCGTCGCTTGTCTCGTTCTTCTCTTTATCCTGTGTGCACACAGAGATAAAGCGAGTCGTGAGATGTCGGCGTAAGGCTGGCTTTGTTGGTTAGGAATTTACCTTTGTTTCACCAGGACGTGAGCGCACGACCGGGCGAATCGCCGGCGGAACTATTGTTACTCCCTTAATCCTGTGGGCTCACAGTGGCAGAGGGAGGCAGCAATGTGTCGGAATGTAGGTTAGGATTTTACGGTGGCACCGGGTGTCGCCCACGTGTGCTCACGTAGACGAGGCTCGGTGTCTTTCGAGTGTTCCGGGTTGCCCCGTGTGCTCATGATGGCAATTCGGAGTTTCGGGTTTCGGTTTGTCTACCAAATCGTCACGTGGGCTCACTAGACGATTCCGTCGGCGTAGGTCTATCTCTCGCTGTTCCTTGTAGCAACGTGTGCGCACGATACTACCCGGAGTGGAGCTCGAGTAGAACTGCCCGTTGCGCCGCGCGATCCGCCGTATAAAGGTGCGCGGCGTGGATGTGTAGGTGCGTTCACGGCGCACCGCGTGCTGGCAATTAAACATTGCCAGAAACAAAATTTGTTGCTAGCAATATTTAATTCATATTTTTTAGAAATGTCTCTAGTTCAGTCTGAGGGGGCATGTTTAAGGTACATTTGAAGCCCGAGTAGATATAAGAAGACGATCCGGAACTTTCAGAAAGCCGTGGCAAGTGACTAAAAACACTTATTTATATAGTGAAATGTCATGAATTTTGGTTAATGATTTTAAAAGGTATATACATGTTTTTTTTTTCGATAAAAATGGCATATGTTTTATATATTTTCGATAGAATTTTTTCTCTCAAATTACATCAAATAAAAAAATTGTTTGGTAAGAAGAATATCTTTTTGTTTTTTTGCAGGATTTAACCCAGGCTTGACCCCTTAGAGTTATATGTTGATCCATTAGAAACAACTCTCAAGATACTTTCTACATAACTTGCCATGCCTTTTTTATTGTACTTATGGTGTTTGTATCATGTTCTAATACATAAAAAGAAAATTTTAGTTGTTCACCAGAAAACAAAATGAAACGGGCATGGCAAGTTACGTAGTAAGTATCTTCAGAGTTGTTTCTAATGGATTAACATATAACTTAACTTTAAGTTACGTAAGCCCTTGATTAAACAAAACAATTTTTTTTTGCTTCATTATGATTAAATATAATAAACTTGACTTTGTTTGATTGATATCAGTTCGTTTTTATCTGTAATTTTGTAACGGAATATATCAAACTCGCCTAACCTTTTACTTTTCTAAAAGTCAATTTTTTTAGAGGTCCTTTTAAGTAAACTTTTGTCCTAAAAATAAAATAAAAGCTACTTTAGCACCTTTCGACCATGGTTTTTTTGTAACATTTTTATCATTAACATGAAAACACTGATTGCTCTGTCGCAAAATATTAGTATGGTGGCTATGATTGATAATGTATGTTAAAAAATTTGGATAGGTGTAAATTTTCGCTGTCCACGAATATTATTATTACACTAAGACACAAACAACTACAAAGCGCACCACCTAGACTTCGTCATTGGCCATCCTGTACACCTGGACGTTATCCTCATATGATTTATTTACCTAGACACAAAAAACCACGTTGCAAATTGTCTAGACCTCGTCATCGGCCACCCTGTACATCTAGACACTGCCCTCGAATGATTTTTACACTGAGACACAAAAAAAACCACGGTGCACTTCACCTAGACGTCGTCATCGGCTACGCTGGCTACCGGTACCGCGCCACTCGATATTGAATAAAAAAAAAAAAAAATGAAATCACACCCGTAGTCCCGCTGGTCGGTATATGTGTGATTACATCAGTAATACAATTGGTCTTTATAAGTATAATCCTCAAAAATGGTTTTTTATGTAGATAACTAACACAAATGTTAAGTAGCGAGAGCGCAGCGCGAGTGTCGGTGGGCTTGGCGAGCCCGAAGCGCGAACTTCAGCAGTCGTGCCTTATATGTAAATCGCGAAGCCTAAAGGCCGCGCGTGGCGCGCTAGTTTCATTTTATCAACAAATTTTGTTATCTAAAAAATATCAATTAAACATTGCTAGCAACAAAATTTGTTGCTAACTATATTTAATTCATATATTTTAGAAATGTCTGTCGATCGGGCCGAGGGGGCATGTGTAAGGTACATTTTAAGCCCGGATAGAGTAAAGAAGACGGTCCGGATATTTCAAAAAGCCGTGGCAAGTGACTAAAAACACTTATTTATATAGTGAAATGTCATGAATTTTGGTCAATGATTTTACAAGGTATATACATGTTTTTTTCGATAAAAATGGTGTATATTTTATATATTTTTAATAGAATTTTTTTTTTTTCAAATTACATCAAATCAAAAATTTTTTGGTAAGAAGAATATCTTTTTGTTTTTTTGCAGGATTTAACCCAGGCTTGACCCCTTAAGGTAAGTATTCTGAATATACTTAAGAAAAACTTAAATTGTGTTTATTCGTTTCAGTCGTTTCGAAAATGCCAAATATGGGTGTGGATCCATAACTGATGGAGTGCGCAAAATAACCATCAACATACGTAACTTCGTACCAGCTGAATTTGAAAAAGGAGATGCTGTCACTGTGATTGGGACTATTGATCCAAACAGTAAATATATTTATATCCATTTTTATATTTAATATTTAATATTACTAATGATTCATTAATTTTTATTTTTAGATGTTCCATTGACCATAAATTGCACAAATATGACTGCAATAACAAGAAGACAGAACATAGATCCTATGTCTGAAGCTGATTTGATGCGTGGAGTTGGAGCCATCAAGAGACGTACAAGTGCTGCAGCTTAAATTGTTAAAGTATTTCAAAGTTTCATAGTCGCAAAAAAAGACTGATTCTTATTTAAAATGACTCATAATTTATAAAAGTCTATAAATTAAGCCATTAATTTAAGTTGATTGTACAAATTGTACAACTTTCATTAAAATTTTTACGTTTTATAGTTGTTAACAAAGGTAGACTGATTCTAATAAGAGATTAGATCAAATAAGAGATTTATCTTCGAATTTATATATTATCCAACCAGTTGATATGTAAACATTTTAATTGCTTATGTATAAACAAAACGTTGCTTATATTTATGGTATATTTAAAGAAAAGATTGTGATATTAATTCTTAAAACAAGCTATTAATGTTTTATAAGCAATTAAAATGTTATCGATATGGATATTGCGTTTAAAGTTTAAAGTTTTCAACTACTATCAACAGTTTTTTTTATTTATTTAAACTATATCAACAGTTTATGTACTGTAACGGTTGCCAGTGCAATTAACGCACGTTGAGCACGTTACGACGTCTCTCCGGGACAGAATCAACATTCGGTATAATACTTCTGTTGTTACAGCTACTAAAGGCGCAGCATGTGAGAGAGTAAGAGAGACAGAGAGAGAATAAGCATCGAGAGAGATTTAAATTCAGCAACGTACAATGTTGCCACCTGCTCGCACACTGCTGTCAAGAGTTGACAACAGTGTGTCAGAGGGCATAGGTAAATCTGTGCTCGCGCTAGCGAGCCATTCCGAGTCTGTCTTCGCTCCGCTCCGTTTCGCGAATAGACACTCTGCGATTGCGATTATTGTGTGCGAGGGTTGCGAGGTCAACCGAACCGAGGACAATCCGTCCGAGACCATCTTCGCGTGGGTTAGAACGGCCATGCCGGCCACGTACATCTGTAAGTACTAGTTCTTATCAACTCTCGCTTACTCGGGCGACTTTAAGCCTCCTCTCTCTCTCTCTCACCTCGACTATATGCTGGTAGCTGGCATGCGCCCGTCTGGCGCGCTTGTGTAAGCCAAGCACCAATAAACAGTTAGTCTAAGTTTTACAATAATCCGCGAGTGTTCATTGACTTTTCCTCCTTTTGAATCCACGTCCTGAGTACTACTATCACCGCCGCGTGTTCATACGTCTTTACGTCCGTGCGCGGATAGATTATAGTCGGTAGAATCTAGTACCTTCTGCACAGCCGACGGAAACGGTGAATAGTAGCATAAACAACAAACAACTTAAAATAATAACGACGGCCGAGCTACCGTCATAGTACTTATTGTATTATTATTTATGTGAAATCATTCGATTATAGATCGCATGATACATTGGTTTGTAATTTTTATGTAAAATAATAAATTCAACAAAACGTCTTCATTTTATTTACCCAGTTAATAAAACACAATTTGTTTTCAAATAAAGTTTGTTCGAATAATGCGATAGAATTTTTGTTATGGAATTATAAATATTGACTAGATATATTTAATATAAAAATAAATGACTAGATGTAATAATGTTTTATAATAAATAAATTGATTTGATTTTGATTAAAAATAAACGACTAGATAAAATATTGACTAGATTGCATGAAATCTAAACAAAACTACAAAACTATTTGTATAAAATTATATGTAATATAAAAATAAATGACTAGATGTAATAATGTTTTATAATAATTAAATCACTAGATATAACAAAAAAATCTCATTGTCGTTTGGTTTCAATTTAGGCAATATTGCAAATAGCGAGGACAGATTTCATTAGTTTTCAGAACGTAACAATGGTATAAGGTCGGCGTGGTGCTGAAAAAATCAATATAATACTGTCATGGCGCCAGCATTACATGTTTCAGTCACATGTCAGTCACTGAAATAAAATCGTTATCAGTTTTGTGGCATTAACTTGGTTTTCATCAGTAAATTAAGGTATAATCTATAATTTAACGATTCCTAATGTCCTTTTTTCGAAATAAATAAAATTTGTTTGGAGGTTAACCTTTCAATTTATGTGTTTACAGCATTTGCATTCCGATAACAGCAAGTATATTGCCAACAAGGAATCATTTTAATTTCAATACCAGCAACTATTGCATTTGCAATTCAGTTTTAACTGAGCTGTTGCTGTTATCAGTGAATTAAGGTATACTATCTATCTATAATAGATTTTGTGTTTTTAAAGGTTATTATTTTCAAATGTTAATTACATCATTTTGTTTTGTTTCAGGGTTTTTTTACACAAAACTATTTTGCTAATTAGTTTTTAGAAAAGGTCAATCTACACATCACAGAGAATAATTATTAAAGACGTGTATTTTATATACAATTGAAGTACATATATGGTACTATATTATTCCTTTTATTATCTAAACCAAAATTGTTTATATTGTTTATAATGTAATAAAATTTTGTCATCACTTACGCATACTTAATCATAACCTACCAGCATTACCGAAATAACCTACATAATAGCCAATTTACCATTACCTACCTAATAACCAATATTTACCAACACCTACATAATAAGCTATACTCACCAATACCTACAAATAACCAATACTTACCATTACCTACAAAATTAAAATAAAATAAATAAAATTATTAACCATTATTCGTAAATATAATTATTTTACAGACATTTTGTTTTGTTTTTAATATTTAAAATAATTATTCTATTTATTTTTCAACTCATTTTGAATACTATATTTTGTAAAATCACGCTAAATCCAGCGCTTACACACACACACACACACACACACACACAGTTTAATTGAAGTTAATAATTTAAATTTTCAACTGTATTTGGACTAGATATTTGTTTCTCAACTAATAAAAGCGCTTTATTAACGGCTTTAAAACAGCTGGTCATCACTTTATGAAAGAGAGAAAAATAAATAAAAATTTCATGTCATTTTATTTAGCTTATTTTAAGAATTAATTTTTGATAAGGTGATATATTGTTAGTACTATTTTTGAAAACTTTTTTTCAATTTCGATTAAGTATTTAATAAAATAACATAATGCCTCGCCGACGAACTATTAGCACGGAAGAAGAAGAAATACTGCACCAAAACACTTTACGAGAAAGGAGAGCTGCAAATCAAAGACGCCGACGACAGGCGATACGAATTGCTACTATCAATGAATCTAGGAACAATCAACCACTTAATGAACAAAATAATTTGGAAAATCAGCATTTAACTGTCATTCCAGATTACTTAGGGCAGATGAATATTCTATGCACACATTGCAATGCTAAACATTTTATTTCGGAACAAGTTTCAAACAAAGGATTGTCTTTTAATGATTGCTGTAGTCATGGAGCAGTCGTTTTGGAACCTACTCCTATATTTCCTACAGTTCTCCTTGATTTATTTAATGGATCTCATACAAGATCAAATGATTTTTTTCAACACATTCGTGCTTACAATAATTCATTATCATTTGCTTCTTTCAATGCTAATTTGGTAAATTTCAATGCAAGACGCAGCGGACCATACTGTTTTAAAATTCAAGGACAAATATATTATCAAATTAACACTGCACTATATCCGGAAGATAATGATAATCCTTCTTACGGACAACTTTTTATTATTGACCCAATAGAAGCTATAGATTTCAGAATGCAACAAAATTCAGATCTTCAATATGTAACGTTGGGAATATTAATTGAACATATCAAGGATTACATGATTATATGCAACGTTCTGCTAATGATATTAATGGGCAAATTGGAAAAACAGTAATTCTTCCATCAACATTCATTGGTTCACCTCGCAATATGCAGCAATGTTATCAAGATGCAATCTATAATTAATCGCAAAGGTAAACCTGATATTTTTCTTACAATGACGTGTAATCCCAGATGGCCAGAGATAGTAGAAAATCGTTTACCATGTCAACAGCCTTCTGACCGACCCGACATAGTAGGCAGAGTATTTCTCTGTTAATTATTAAAAAGAAATTTTTTGGCGAAGTTGCAGCGTATGTGTATGTGGTTGAGTTTCAAAAAAGAGGTTTACCTCATATGCATCTGTTAATTACACTAACCCATGGTTTTAAAATTACTACACCAGATATTATTGATAAATTTATTTCTGCAGAAATTCCAGACGCTCAAAACCGTACATTGCAAGAAATTGTTTTGAAAAATATGATACATGGTCCATGTGGAAATTGGTGTCAAGTAGACGGAAAGTGTTCGAAAAAATTCCCTAAACGTTTTGTGAACGAAACAAACATGGATGAAAATTGCTATCCGAATTATCGTCGAAGAGATAATGGTATTTCACACGAGCAAAATAACGGAAACTTAGTTGATAATAGATCGGTTGTACCTTATTGCCCAATTTTATTAGAAATATTTAACTGTCATATTAATGTAGAGGTAGTTACAAGTATTAGATCGGTTAAATATTTGTATAAATATATTTATAAAGGTCATGATGCCGCTGATGTAGTAATTGGCGAATCTAATGAAGAAAGACTAATTAACCATGATGAAATTAAAGATTTTATAGAAGCTCGATATGTAGGACCTGTCGAAGCAATCTACCGCATACTTAGTAAAGCTTTGCAAGATAAGAGTCATTCAATAACAAGATTACCCGTACATTTACCATGTCAACAATTCATCATAATTGTTGGCAGAGAAAATAATGTTGAAGACAATTTAACTAATTCAAGTAGCATGCTTCTTGATTATTTCAAACTAAATTTAGAAAATCCAGAAGCAAGAGAATATTTTTATTCAGATATTCCTACCTACTTCGTTCATAAAAAACAGAAATATGGCGATTCAACTGTTACAAGTTAGCAAGTTTGCAAACAACAATTTAATTGTATTGGTCGCATGTATTCAATTAGCCCAACTTAAATAGAACTCTTTCATTTAAGACTATTATTATTGCATGTAAAAGGGGCTACAAGTTTTGATGATTTACAAACTGTAAATGGTATTATACAATCTACATTTACAGCGACATGTTTAGCTTTAGGGCTCATTGAAGACGATGAAGAATGGATTAGAGCTATGGAAGAAGTAACCATATGGATGATGTCTGTACAACTTCGTCGATTGTTCGTTCGTATATTGATTCATTGTCAACCTGTTCATCCTGAAGAATTATGGGACAAATGATATGGTCTTCTCCAACGTGTCAAAATGACTGCTATTTTTGTATGACTAATACCAAAGGTTTTAACACGGCTACTAAATCTAAAATTGTATACGCAGACGTTTCTTCAGTAGTGAAACCTGTGAGAATAGAAGTCAGGGATAAAACTGTTAGTATCGAACCCATGGATGTGGACCGCTCAGGCGAAGTAGAAGAAATGCAAGTTGATGAGTCCTGTGACGAAGAAGGTTCTGAGGTTGAAGAAGAATCTGACGAAGAATCCTCAAACGAAGAATACCTGCCAGCTAGTACAAGAAAAGCTCCAGAAACCTTTAACCAAGAAGAGTTAAGTGATCTTATTCGAAATTTAGGATTTCCTAAAGATGGAGGAGAATATCTAGCGTCAGTTCTTAAAACGAAAAATCTGTTAGCAAAAGGAACGACGGCCTCTTTTTATCGAGATAGAGAAAAAGAATTTAGGAATTTTTTTACGAACGATGAAGAGAATTTGTTGGTATATTATATAGATGTTAAAGGTTTAGTCGATGCAATAAAACCGAATACGTATAAAGACGAGGAGTGGAGACTTTTTATTGATTCGTCAAAACGAAGTCTGAAAGCTGTTCTGTTTCATAACGGGAAAAGGTTTGCATCCATTCCCATAGCTCACTCGACTAAGCTGAAAGAGACTTATGAAAATTTAGAAATTGTATTGGAAAAAATAAAGTACTTGGAACATCAATGGAAAATTTGTGGTGATCTTAAAATTGCAACCATGATCTTAGGACGATCGCCTGAGCGGTCCACATCCATGAGTTCGATACTAACAGTTTTATCCCTGACTTCTATTCTCACAGGTTTCACTACTGAAGAAACGTCTGCGTATACAATTTTAGATTTAGTAGCCGTGTTAAAACCTTTGGTATTAGTCATACAAAAATAGCAGTCATTTTGACACGTTGGAGAAGACCATATCATTGGTTTTGTAAATTTCAAGTTTCTTTCTGTTTTATCTCTTTCCCAGCGTGTTACCATCGTATAACATCTACTGCAAACTTTTTGTGGCACCCAGTTTACATTTCCAACATCAATGGAAAATTTGTGGTGATCTTAAAATTGCAACCATGATCTTAGGACAACAATCAGGTTTTACTAAAAATCCCTGCTTCTTGTGTTTATGGGATAGTAGAGACAGGGTAAATCACTACGTTAAGAAAGTATGGTCAACTAGAACACATTTTGAACCAGGATCGAGGAACATTATACGTACGCCATTGATTGACCAATCAAACTATCTGCTACCACCACTTCATATCAAACTTGGACTCATGAAGCAGTTCGTCAAAGCTCTGGATAAAGATGCCGATTGTTTCCAGTATTTGGGAGAAAAGTTTCCCGCAATAAGTGAAGCTAAATTAAAAGAAGGTATTTTTGATGGTCCTCAAATTCGTACTCTATTTGTAGACGAAACATTTATCACAAAAATAAACGACACAGAAAAAGCTGCATGGCAAAGTTTTAAAACTGTTCGTGAGAACTTTTTAGGAAATAAAAAGAGTGAGAACTATCAGGAGCTAGTTGAACAAATGTTGGAGAATTTCAAAAATTTGGGTTGCTTGATGAGTTATAAAACGCATTTCTTATATTCCCATCTTGATTACTTCCCTCTTAATCTAGGAGATGTCAGTGAAGAACAGGGAGAACGATTTCATCAATATATAAGTGTAATGGAGAATCGATACCAAGGAAGATGGAATGTCAACATGATGGTAGATTTTTGCTGGACACTGAAGAGAGACATTAAAACAAATAACAAAAAGAGAAAAAGAAACCCATTGCATAGGTCATTTGAAGTAAAAAGAGTTCGTTACAAGAGAAAAAAGGAGTAAAGAAAGACATCGAGAGTTACTAAGCTAGTGGAAAAAAAGCAAAATAAGAAAAAAATATAAACGAAAGCAACTTTTCTCTGTACACAAGGAATATATTATGTGATTAAATAAGATTTTTTACAATTTTTCGGTATCTTTTTCCATTTTTGGAAAGTTTTGATATGACATTTTAATCGGTTTAAACTGTTTCTTCTCAGTTTGACCTTGAACTGACCTTGAACCTGACGAGATGGGGCCAAACTGATTCCGGATTTGGATTCAGCGACCAAAAAAACATAAATATATGGCATTTTAATTTTTTTAAACCTTTTCTTCTTAATTTGACCTCCAACTGACCTTGAACCTGACGTGATGGGGCCTAACTGACCTTATATTCGAATTCAGCGACCCGAAAAACATAAAGATAGATAGGTCTGATTTATCGCGCAGACAACTTTTTTTATTTTGTGTGCCGGTGTAATTTGCCATTTGGAGGTAAAATTTTTATATTGGGAGGTGATTTCCGACAACTTTTGCCAATAAAAAATAAAGGAACACGAAGTGAAACTCTAAATCTCTGCATTAAATACAGCGAATTGTGGAAATATTTTAAAAAATTGACTCTTACCACAAATATGAGAGTTCTGCCTAATGATGTACATTTTGCAAAATTTTTATTAGAGATAGGTGACTGAAAATTAAATGACGTAAATGAAAACATTAATGTTCCTGATCACTGCATTCTTGATGGAAATACTAATATAGCTTACCATTATTCGGTAAATTAATTGAAGAAAAACGATTCGAAGGTATGAGTAACTGTGCTGTATTATCAGCTCGAAATATTGATATTGATGAAATCAATAAACAAATTACAAATCTATTAGATGCAACAACTGAACGCCTATATACTGACATAGATAGTACTGAAAATTGCAATAACGGTGAATTAGATGAAGTACTTTTACCAGAATACTTAAACTCATTAAGTCCAGCCAGTCTGCCCCCCTATGAATTGCGTTTAAGAAAAAATTATATTGTGATGCTTATTAGAAATATAAGTATCAATGAAGGTTTGTGCAGCGGTACAAGATTGAGAATACTAGATTTTTCGAACCATTTACTCAAATGTAAAATTTTAACTGGTGACAACGCTGATCGTATTGTTATTATAAACCGAATAACATTGTACTGTGAAAATGAATATCCTTTCACATTTAAAAGAAGACAATTTCCAATTAAATTGGCTTTTGCAATGACTATTAATAAATCGCAAGGCCAAACATTTAATAATATTATTATTGATTTGCGAACAGATGTCTTTAATCACGGACAGTTATATGTAGCAATGTCTAGAGTTCGGTCTTGGGATTCTCTTAAAATCTATCTTGGAAACCAAAGACAAGGCGTAACAATACAAAATCATATATATAAAGAATTATACTTATAATTAATTTAAAATTAAAATTATACAATTACTCCTCTTTAAAATGATAATTACAAATTGTGAGTGTTTTTAAAGGCGCGCGAAGCGCACGTGAATTTACTAGTATAGTATATTGCACTGATTGCTGAAGATATCCTTATGTAACCTTTAATCCCATAACACATTCTTGTATTGTTGTACATCAAACAAAAAATCATTGGAAACAATAAAATGCCTTTAGTTTAAAAAGCAAATTCTAAGTATAATAGGGCCGCGCTGCTCCCCGACAGCACAGTGTATAAAAAACGTATACTTGCCAACGGGGCGCCAACCGCCCCCCCCCCCCTTAATATGATAGTTTATAACAATCTACTTCTACTATTATATTAAAGTGCTTAATGTACCTATGTGCGGTAAAAATATTCACATCTTTTCTCAATAACTGATCTTTTTTATTATTTTATTATTGTTCCGTAGAGACCCGAGGATATGAGTTCCGCCGTGACACCGGTGTCGAGCGAACTCCGCGAGGTTGACGTAGAGCGCGTGGCGCTATCTTTCGTGGTTGAGTTGAGCAAGCGCAGTCGCGACTTGCTGCAATCGCTGGCAGCGCCGCTGGTCTCTGGTTGCGCACTGTCAGCGCCGAATTCAGTTGACGATAAGTCGCCAAGCAAGTGACAGCTCGTGCAGTCAAGCTAAGCGAACGATTTTACACAACAGTTTTACATTGCGTTCTCATCCCCGCATTCGCCGAAGTTACTCTCTGGTACTGGTGCTTCCTCTCTCTCTCTCTCTCTCTCTCTCTCTCTCTCTCTCTCTCTCTCTCTCTCTCTCTCTCTCTCTCGCTCGCTCGCTCGCTCGCTCGCAAGAACGAGTAAGTGTAAAAAATAGTGCACTAGATGGGTTAATTGATTTATTACCGTTTGAAATGCACTTGCCCGAATACAGATTCTGTGGTCCAGGTTCAAAACTAGCGGAACGTATTGAACGTGGTGAAGTCGGCATCAATCTGCTGGATGAGGCATGTCGTCAGCATGATTTAGTCTACGGGGATCAGCAAGGCAATCAACGAAAGGCTAATCGCGTGCTAGCTAAATACGCATTTTCGCAAATGCTTGCGGATGAAACGGCCAGAGACGAGCGAACACTGGCAATAATGACTGCCTGAAGTATGGTGAGCAAGATAAAGTTCGAACAATTTTTTATGCGAATAAAAAGTGCGCTGAAGCAGAAAAAAAAGAAGACATCTATTAACAAAGATGACGCATCGGTGAAAACAGGGAAAGAGCATAATAAAAAAATTGAAAAAGGAAAAGAAGGCGCACAATGAGTAGTGAGATGAGGGGGAAAAAAGAAAAATTTGAGAACATTTATTACGCATCTCTACATCCAGCAGCGTACGCCTGTGTTGAAAAACTTTTTCAAGCTACACGTGGTCAAAAAACAGTGAAAAAAAGGGGAAGAAGAAAAATTTCACCGTAAAAGTGTTGTGGAGTGGCCCGTGAGTCAAGATGCGTATAATCTATCGACTCGTTAGACGATGATTTGCACGAAGTAGTTACAATGTGCAAAATTTAGATGATGTGTGGGAGACTGATCTGATGGATTTGCGATCTCTAAAAACTTACAATGACGGCTCCAGTTACATTCTGACGGTGATCGACGTCGTCAGTAAACTTAGTTGGCTCGAACCGATCAAGGAAAAAACTTCGAGAAACGTCGCTGAGGTTTTCTCACATGTGTTGCCAAGAAGCAGCGAGCGTCAGCAATATGCCTCTAGACAGATAAGGGCAAAGAATCCATTGGTCGTGAGACACAGCAAGCTTCGCGCGACAACGACATTATTCACAGAGTGGCACGCAGCCCAGATACAAAGCCATTGCAGAGAGACTGATACGAACCGTCAAGGAGCGAATTTGTCAATATTTTACCCACAAAAATACTCGGAGATACATCGATGTATTGCAGAACATAATAGCGGCGTACAACTATAGTAAGGCATATGTGACTGTGTACAACATTGCCAAAGCACGAGAGAATTTACAGCGTCGTTAAGATAACAATAAGCATAAGTTAATGAGACCCAAATTCAAAGTCGGTGAGCTGGTTTGCAGCAGTCGGGCAAGATCTGTCTTTGACAAAGGTTACGAGAGAGATTGGACACCGGAGCTATTTAAAGACACACGGATTTCTCTGATACGGTAGCCATCTGTCTATCATTTGCAATTGAGCAGAGTTCGAAAAGATTTGGAAGGTGCATCTTTTGAAATAGAAAGTATTTTGCGTAGCAGAGATAAGGATCGTTCGAAGGAGTATTTCGTCAGCTGGAAAGTTTATCCAGAAAAGTTCTATTCTTGGGTCAAGGCTAGCCAACTTCCGCAAATATAAAAGATAAATTTTAAATTATTTTGCCTAGCAACAGCAGCATGAATTATTGCTCGAAAAGCACTACAACGCATTATGTTACACAGTTGCTACAACAGATCAGATTACAAGATTCATGGTTGGTCGCGCTCATTGAAGTTCAAATACCTCTGACATTCCAACACGTGCCATCTGAAAAAGAGAAGAGAAAAATTTACCTAAAACGAATACTACCCACAAGACTTGAGACAAATGAGACGAGGGAGGAAAATTTTACGATCACTGAATCATTGATTCCTCCAGAAAATTATACAAATATTCTCACTCTAGTTGAGGAAATAAATAATCTAGAATACATCCGTGGTCATTTGTGGGTGACAGTTGAATGTGGTGGTTATGATCAACCGAGTCTTCGCAAAGAGTAGCTGCTTACAGTTCAGTCACGAGCTCTATTAATCAAAAAAAAAAAAAAAAAAAATCTTGTATTTGGAAAAGAGAGACAAGGAATTTGTTTTATTGGAAATCAATACACTATAGAGTCGAATAGACCTGCTGGACTTTCCAAGGGACTACCATCTATGTTCATGATCTACAGCGACATCTGTGAGTCATATGTGACAGGTGATGTTCAATCGCGTCTACTACGAGCTGTATCGATGAATACCGATAATTACGAATATGGTACTACTTGAATCAAAAGTTTCTCCCCACCAATGCACGCACATACCACTGTTATTCAACGCATTTCAGACAATTGAAATAGATATAAGAGACCAATGCCGCCAGTCGATACCATTCGATTACGGGACAGTGACTGTAACACTTCATTTCAAGAAAGTCGATGACTAGTCATCAATCGCTACGAAGATTACTTAACTGCCAATCAGGTAATGGCTACCAGTACGTTGGGGAGGGGGGCGGAATACTTACACTGGTGAAGTTGGTCACATTTACATTGAATCTCCCTACTAAAGAGGTCACGGTGGTATCAGCTCCTTTCTAGCTGGCATATTTCGCCGCGTCCTTCCACTTATCAGTGGTGGGGCCAAAGCGGTGGGTAAAGAGGTCGTACGTACGGGATTCAATATCATATCTGACGTTGCATCACACAACACACCGGTAAAGGTGTCCTTCCACAATTGTGTAAGAGAATCTGGTGAGATTCTCAAGAGAAAGGCTAAGGAGAAACTGGACAAGTTGATGGAGGAGTCAGGATATAAAATGTCACGCTACGGAAATTCTGTTCAATTGCATTTGCTCGCTGGTCCTGTCACAGCGCGTAGGAGAAAAAGAGGTGTTGGCGGGAGAAAGAAACGCAAGCCAAGGAGTGGTGGTTTGAAGAAGACAAGTGCTACAAGAAAGGTTAAGAGACAGAAGAAGAAGAAGAAGAAAACATCTCGAAATAAAAAACCTTCGTCCATGAAGGAGAATAAGAAGCAGAACGACGAGAGATATTTTGACAGTTAAAGATGACATTCTTACATACCTATTTTTGCGAATGTTTAAAGTCGTAGCTGCTATTGTTTGACATTTAACCGACCTAAACAACGATCGAAGGCTCGCATTAGGTTCAATATAAGCCTATATCGTCTTTGACAGATGATTTACTGATGGAATTTGTGATACCCGGAAACAGCTATTAATATCTCGATCTGGCCAATACAATAAGAGTATAAAATCTAGTACAAGCAAAGAAGATGTGGCTGAGGCTTATCGAGCGGCTTAACAGCCCAGGTGGGACCAGTCAACAATTTTATGCATTCACTATTCAATCAAGTGGATCTATGTTTTAATCAGAAACCCGTGTCACCACCTACCAATGCTTATGCCGACAGAGCATACATAGAGACGCTGCTAAATTACGAACCTGCCGCCAAAATCTCTCACCTGTCGACTGTCCTGTAGTGTGACGATACTGCCGGAAAAATGAACACAGAAAACCTGACCGAGGGGTTTGTGGAAAGGCAAAAGTTACTTGCGTCATTCTAGAATGATTCACAAGTTCTGGTGAATTTTTACAAAATTGATCATTTTATTGTTTTAATATAGTGTAGATGTAGATTAGCATACAGACCCAGATAAAAAACCACTACCAATTCTTTGGCACGTAGCTTCCTCCAACAAAATTTATAGTTGAAATAGATAGAATATTGTTCAAATATACAGTATATTAATGATTTTTAAAATACTTTCAATCTTAATTATTTTACATAAGGAGCATCCGTCACAATATCAAATCATATAATTTTCATGAAAAAAATTAAACCTTAATATTTTAAATACCATAGGGTTTTCATAACCTCATAAAATCATGAATTGTCTTAAAACATTCTGAACTTGAGTTAGCGAGTTATAAGGTTTAACAAAAAAAGTAATTTTCAGTTATACAGGGTAAACAGGGTGAGAGACAAACAGTTTGAATCCTGATATCTTTTAAACTAAACGGTTATATAAACTGCAAAATTTTTTTGGTTTATTTGTTGTATACTTTGTAACGAGCGGCGAGATATTATATTCTCGCGCGCTCGTTCGTCGCGAGAAATTAGATAGACCAACAGACGACGCGTAGACCAAAGGAGTCGGCAGACTTTCGCTACCAGTGTGCGAGAAAGGAGCTCATCTCCAGAACCGCAAGAAGCCCGCTAGTGGGACGGATCCGACCCGTGTCCGTGAGGGATCTGCAAGGGAAGCGCCGGAAAGGACCTGGAGGACGCCTCTACCGTTCAAGGGGAAACGCTTTCCGACGCCCGGGATTGCATCGCCACGGTGAGAGGTGCGAGTCGAGACCGAATCCTCGCACTAGCGTAAGTCTCGCGTGTGTTCGCCGCGAAAAAGCCCGCGCGGATCGTCGCTGACCATTGCTCGTGGCCACCAAGCTTCGGTCCGGTTCACACCAATTATCGCGTCTCTCGCGCCCGTATGATACGCCGTCGCTTCGGGCGACGCGCCTTCTGTATTCATGATTCAAGTTTTGCTTACAATATAGTTTATCATTCTGTTGTTTACATTTCTGTATCCTTATTCATCCTGATCCCAGCTGCCCAGTTCGAGGCTCACGGGAAACCCTGTAGCCGGTGCAAGTCCGAACGCGAAATCGAGGTGAGCTTCACTCACCTCGCGTTTGTCAACGAGATTCTCTTCATTGACCGCGGAGAATGAGTGAGGGTTGCACTCTCGGTGACGCGTCGACTATCGCGTTTGATACATTAGAAAACCCCGTTACAACTTAGTATATCGCTTAGTTCGATATCATCATCAGGAATTTCTACACTAATATGTTAGTCGATTTTATCTAAATTTGTTAGCTTATCTTTGGAGTCAAATGTAAATAACATATGCGCATGTAGAAGACCTCTTTTTTGAAATTCTATTACTGAAACGAGAGCTATAACATTACCGAAAATTTCTCCTTTAAAATGTAACATAGAAGCGCCCGGAATTTACACACATTAGTTGTAGCCCTAGAGCATTGTATAGTAGACCATGTTTCGCTATTCAGGATGTGATTTTGATACCTGGACATCGTCTACTTGAAGTGAACATTTTTTTTGTATATTAGTTGTATTCTTAGAGCTTTGTATGGTAGACCATGTTTCGCCATTCAGGATGTGATTTTGCAATATTTTTATGTAAAGATGAAATTTTGCACTTTCCGAATTTTTCAGGGAATTTTTCTGGACTTATAATTTTGGTCTTTCTGGAATTCTAACGCAGATCATATACTTATGACATTGTCTGCTGTAGTTAAAATTTTTTTGGTACATTTGTTGTATACTTATAGTGCATCGTATCATAGACCCTGTTTCGCTATTTGCTATAATAATAAGTGTCAAATGGTTATGTATCAGTAAAAATATATATATATATATATATGTGTGTGTGTCACACATGTGTGTGTGTGGGTGTGGGTGAGTATAAGGAATTACTACTACTAAGATTTACATTAAATCATTGTGATCCATACGTACTTTTCTATTAATTTTTCACATAAAACCTTCAGAATTTCCGTACATTGTTGATGATAATCTAATAACGCTTCACTGAATGTTGCCAACTGTGCTACTTGTTCTATCTGTAAATATTTTAATTTTTATAATTAGAATAATATTAATTAAAATGCATAAGAATACTTATTTAATGATAAGCAAATAAAAAATTGAATATTTTCATAATTTTCAAGTACTTAGAAAAGTACTTTTTTCAGCATGAGTTTTAAAAAGGCTCTTTCTGACGAATATAAAGTTTACTGATATTAGGGTTTTGCCGACGTCAATGCTAAAATGTAGCAATGGCTGATTTTAAAAAAAGAGTCTAAAAAGAAGGGAAAAAAGTGATCTTACTCTAGTGCGCTAGACCACTAATTCTAGGTAAAGCTAATGCATGAACCTAATATTCAGTTTTGGTATATCTGAAGAGAACAAAGAAAACATTTTTTTTTTTCATTTATAGATATAAAGATATGAAGCTAGTGGCAGTTACGAAGTACGATTTCTTGGATTTAATAATACAAGAAATTTCGACTAGAGGTGGTAATTGTGGATCTCGAGAAAGCACCGGGCATGTAAGCTTGCTTATTACACTAGCTTCCAAGCTATTGGGTACTATTTCTCCAGAAAATATTCACACTGTCCAACAGTCAGAGTTGTCATCCGGAATCGCCGTTTAGATCTCCTCAGACTTCGGTAGCGGAACTGCACATTTGAGTACGGAGAGATATTAATATTATAAAAGTCAAGTCTACGCTTGAATTAAGAAGACGGAAACATCTTAAATTGTCAAAAATTGCGATTGTATGCCTTATAACAAGGTGCGAAATCGGGTGGATTCGCGCATTATTGAAACGCGAGGTTGCGCAAGTGCGAGGCAAGATTCGGGGTCTCACGTATGAACCACGGTCTGTCAAACGGACAGATAGCTTCCAACTATCGATGTAAACGCATCAGCTCTCGTCTTTGAGACTGACTTTAACGAGTGATTCGTACAGCGTGCAAAAAAATATGATTGTGCGTAATCGCGAGAAGCAGGCGTCTTGGTCAGTTTCAGCATTGCAACGCGGGCAGATCGCAGGCATTTATAGTTCTTCGCACCATCGAGGGATCGTGATTCGAGATTGAAAATTGTAACCTTTTTTTTATAACCACTAGTCAGCTGATCTTATCTGACCTGCTGAACTTTAATGCTTGATGCTTGACATATATAAAATTGATATCACTACATTCATTAACGTATATTTATAAGCATATACTGAAACTTTACAAGCTGCAAACACTTGGCAATTCCTTCAATGATTTCATGAATTTTTAAGGAGAAATTAGAATAGAATTCTTATACAAATGTACGGATTAATGAAGATGCCCTGGTAGAAATGCTTTTCAACGGTAAACTATTGGCCAAAGGGACGTTTTTAGCAGGTTCGTTGACCAACCATAATCAACTGTTGGGTTATTTTCTACCAGGGTGGAGACCATACTTATAGTTTTATATACTACTGAATCAGACTGAGATGCTCAACAATTTATTATTATTACTTATTGCAGTTGCGAATGGGCAAGTGTGGTACTTTATTGACGATTCTTTATAAATATAGAAATCTTCAAATAATAGTGCAAGCGTCGCTATCTGCGTTAGGGGATCGAGAGTAATCTTACCTTCTCCCCCGGAAATTCCGCTAGAGTAGGAGGTTTTTGGGCCCATGCGTAGGAAGAAAATCTCTCTCTCCTATTTAAAAATCGCTTGAAAACCTCTCTTGGAGGCAATTAGAGTTATGGGCCTAGCATGACGAGTTTCCTGAGTACGCACTCCGAAGTCACGGCGGTCCTGGCTCTCAGCCGGTCAACAAAACTATACGCACTTAGTCCGCATCATCAAGTTTTTTCTTCACACGTGCTTGCCCACGATTACGACTCCGGTCCCGGCTCTCAGTTAGCTCAGAAGTTCCTAAACATATCACTTATTACACGCGTTCAGTCCGCACTTTAACATTTACAAATTTTATACACGCTCGGTTCGCTTCTACAATCTTTCAACTCATTTTTCATTGTACGCACTCAGTCCGCGAAATGTATATATATATATATATATATATATATATATATATATATATATATATATATATATATATATATATATATATATATATATATATATACATTTATATATACATATATATATATACATTTATAGAGCTACCCAAAGGGGCAACGATTGTAGGATTTGCAGATGATATTGCAGTAGTTGTAATGGCAAAGTAAAAGGAAGAGGTGACGGAAATTGCTAACGCGGCAGTAGGTATAATCCACCATTGGCTAAAGAAGACAGGACTTTAGCTTACTAGCCATAAAACAGAAGCGATCCTTATATCTGCTGGAATGAAAATGGAGACAATAACACTGATAGTGGACAGACACGAAATAGACTCCCAGCCAACCATTAAGTACCTAGAAATCACCATGGACGCCAGACTAACGTTCAAGCAGTATCTTGAGAGGGTGAGCAATAAGGCAGCAAAAGTCGGTGCTGCACTATAGCAGCTCATGCCGAATGTAGCTGGACCAACATGGGTTAAAGGTTACTCCTAGCTAGTGTAACTGTACACGAAAGCTGTCAACAATTTATAGGAGAAGCGCATTACGGGTCGTTTCTGTCTACCGAACAGTATCAAAAGATGCAGTGTGCGTTATTTTAGGAATGCCGCCTATTAACCTGCTAACAACAGAAAGAAAGAATATATACGAAGAAAGTCGGCTTGGTGACAATACTCAAAAGGAAGTTTGGAAATCCGCGAAGGAACAAACCTTAGCTACGTGGCAAAGACGATGGGACTCTAGTGAAAAGATTTTCGACTAGACCAATGGACGACACGGGGAAGTGAATAACTACCATACGCAGTTTTTGTGCGGACATAGGTGCTTTCGAGCCTATCTATACCACTTCAAGATAGAGGACAACCCAAATTGCCCAGTATGTTTGGAAGCAAATGAAAATGCAGAGCATGTCTTCTGTGACTGTTCGCGATACGAAATGAAATGAGAAGAACTTGAGTGTTACTTTTAGTCTAGAGTGACACCTGAGTTAATGATGACAGCTTTACTGTCGTCGGAGGTTGACAACTGTGTAAGGACAATTTTTAATAAGGTTAGAAATGTCGAAGAGAAAGGAAGGAAAAGACAAGGCGAAACAGCCGAGTAAAACTATAAAAGTAAACGAAGGCCACTAAGTAGTATATATTATACGCTCATTGGACAGATGCAGAGAAACGTAGGCCACAGAGTTGAGCTTTTACTTCCTTGCCCAATGCTGAGGAACGTAGGAGCTAGGATTAAGTACCTCTAAGTATTCCTTAGACCCATGCTCAAGAACATAGGTAATTGCGTTGAGCCCAGACTCCCTCACCTGATGCAGAGAAACGTAGGTGTCGGGGTTGAGTCTGTCCGGAGGATGACTAGTCGATGCTGCACGAAGTAGACGACCGAACAAAACTGCAGGAAGCAGACGGCTGGACGATGCAGAATGAAAAAGACGAGTTTGATTCTGAACTCCTGATCACCTTGGTGAATGGAGAATGTATGGAAATGTCAAACTTCAAAGGAGAAGCTAAGTAGGCTAATTAACGGGCTCTACGAAGGTATTGTTTAACGATACTGTTTGTGAGAGTCCGGTGTCGGAGGGTCACCAGTGCAGAGCTGCCTACACCACATAAAAAAAACACACACACACACACAAAGTATGCAGACATTAAAATATTATTGATAAATTCATTAAACTGTCATGGGATAAGACTTCACGATGAGAGAAGGAATCGTCACTTTTTTCTGTTCTTATTACCGGTTGTGTTACCGGATAGTATTTTTAATATACTGACCATGTTTTATAGAAGAAATTCGTATTCCTATTTATTTATTTATTTATTAAACCAAGACAAAGCTTTCATAGTATAAATTTACAGTACGCATACCCGCAAGCCTTGTAGAGGTAAACTTAGTTACTTGTGTACAAGCTTGGTATATAATAATAGTAACAAAAAAAAGCGTTGAGAACTTAATACTAAAACTTAAAAACTAGTACTTAAAAACTAAGATAATTACATCATCAGAATGCTAAAACAACACTATTTACATCTTATTTTTAAAAATGTAACAATTTGAAATAAAATTAAACTATATGGAAAACTAAGTTTTGGTTTTGATCTAATTCTCAATTTTACTTTTTGCCGCTATTTTGCTTATATCTAATCCCTTGAGCTCATTTGGTAGTGAATTAAAAATTATAATAGTATTATTATAACTGTTTTTATCAGTTACTCGTTTTTGCTTTTTGGTACAATTAAGCGTTTTTTCCTAGTCACACTTGTAGACATTTGGAATTGACTTTTGATATCATGGTAATGGATTTTAAGGGATTCAAAATTAAATAGTTGTTTAAGGTTTAATGAACTGTCTTATATTGTAAAATTATTTTTATTGATAATCTTGAGAATTTTCCTGTGTAAACTTTGTAATAAACGGTTTTATTTCTATAGGCACCACCCCAGGTTAGTATTCCATAGCTGATTATGCTATGGAATAATGCATAGTAAATCATTCTTAGTGTTTCTGTTGACATAGTGTGTGATAGTTTGTAAAAAATATAGACTAGATACTTTGTTTTTTATTATATATTGGATATGTTTATTTCATTTTAGATTAAAGTCAATGACAATTCTCAAATATATGTAATTCTCAACTCCAGATACCTTTCTATTCTTAATTTTTACGTCTATATGTTTCGGCACACTATCGCAATAGTTTCCAATGTCATACAAACTGTTTTATCTGCGTTTAGAGATAACTTATTTGCCGCCAACCATTTGTGTATCACAGTAAGAAACTCATTCATATTTTTTGCGCCTCTATCCACGTATTACCTGTAGCAATTGTTGCAGTATTATCTGCATATGACAGAACTGATTCTAGTGGGATAAACTTCAAAAAATCATTTATATATATAGAATAAATAGGAGTGGTCCCAGGATCGTACTCTGTGGAATACCCATACTCACTAGTAAGCTATCACTTTCTACACTATCGATTTTAACAATTTGATATCTGTTATTCAGATAGCTTTGAAGAAGATCCAATGCCTGACCTCTAATACCAATACAATACAGTTTATCTAATAACAATTTATGGTCGACTGTATCAAAAGCTTTAGCCAAATCGAGGAAAGTTACTATCGTTGGTATTGTTTTATAATACAATATTTGCGTGATATAGTTCAAACAATTTTTAGCCAATATTTTTCATAAAACCAAATTGATGTTTGGAAATTATGTCATTTTGTTATGATAGGCCTATAATTTGTAATGTTATGTTTTCCCCCTGCTTTATATATTGGAATAATCTTGGCCTTTTTTAGTGCATCTGGATATATAGCTTTTTCTATGCACAAATATTTACTGTAAATATTTACACTATAAACTATTTCTACCAAAAAATATCATATATATACCATACAAAATCACTGACCAAAATTCATGACATATTACTATATAAATAAGTGTTTTTAGTCACTTACCACGGATTTGTGAAAGATATGGACTGTCTTCTTTACTCTACCTATGCTTAAAATGTACCTTAAACCTAATGAAAATGAAAACCCCCTCAGACCTAATGAAAGACATTTCTAAAAAATATTAATTAAATATTATTACCATACGTTGTATATGTAGCTAATAAATTTAATTAATACTTTTTACCCTGTACTTGTTGCTAACAACATTTAATTAATATTTTTTGGAAATGTCTTCCATTAGGTCTGAGGGGGCATGTTTAAGATACATTTTGAGCCCGGGTAGAGTAAAGAAGACTGTCCGAATCTTTCAGAAAGCCGTGGCATGTGACTAAAAACACTTATTTATATAGTAAAATGTCATGAATTTTGGTCAGTGATTTTGTATAGGATATATATATATATATATATATATATATATATATATATATGTATATATATGCTATTTTTGAGTGAAAATAGTGTATATTGTAAATATTTTCAGAAGATATTTTTTGTTTTTTAATTTACGTAAAAAGAAAACTTTTTTGGACGAATATTTTGTTGTTTTTTTGCAGGATTTAACCCAGCCTGAACTCCTTAAGGGTACCGCATTACAATTGCAGATTACTTTTAAAGACTTCGCATTTATTTTGTCCACTTCACCATTTTTTAATTTTAATTTATTTATAATGTTTTTCACTTCATTCATATTTGTAGGTTTTAGAAAAATAGACTTTGTATTATTATCCGTTAGTCTAAATTTAGCGTTATTGGGTTGCATGATATCATTACTTAATTTTTGGCCGATCTCACAGAAAAACTTGTTCATGTTTTTAGATATTTTAACTTTCTCTGTAACTTTAATATCATTGATCTTTATATAACTTTAGATTAAAATTAGATCTTTTTTGCCAATTTTATTGTTTATGATTTCCCATAGTTTCTTTGGGTTATTAGCATTTTTTTGACTAGTTTTTTATCATATCTATATTTGGCGTCTTTAATAACTTTCTCTAAGATTTTGGAATAGGTTCTGTATTCAGTTTTAAGTTGCTCGTTATTGATATCCAATTTCCATAAGTATATATACAAGAATTTTTTGGTTTCGCACGATTTGATTATCGCATCAGTGATCCTATTTTTCCTCCCCACCTGTTTAAACCTTCTTTGATTGATTTTAGACGACTCATACATTGTTTAATCTCATACAACAATTTATCTGTGGCCAAATTAGGATCCTGCATTGTGATAATTTCATTCCAATTTCTTGTTTCAGCAATATTTATTAATTTTTTATAATTTAAAACTATTGTTGGTTTGTTATGTACCATTTTCATTTTATTGAGAGTTATAAATATAGGGTAATGGTCTGTTATAGATAATTTGAGTTTATAAGTAATCGTATTTAAGTTAACAGATTTTATGAAAATATTATTAATGCATGATCCCTTAGCAATGCCCACAGGTTGCCTTGTAATTCCACGAATCTAGGAATATATCCCTTATCAAAGAAATTACATAGAAATTCTTGACTTACACGATCGCAATCTAATATGTCAATATTGAGATCTCCTATTACTGTATGATTTTTAATGTTCCTCTTTTTTATCAGAAATTCATTTAAGTCTAATATAAACTCAGTCTTAGATACGTCATAAAATCTGAACATGAAAGAAAGGCTATAGCCGGGTTACTATGGTGAAATGGCCCCCTTGGAAAATGTATATATGTTATATACCATTCGATGGGGGATAAAAAAAAACTCCCATAGCCAAATTTTTAGCTCTCTGCCTAGTGCGCATGCGCAGTAACGTCGATAAACGTGTTTTTTTTGATTTTATTTTTTTCTGAAGTCCCTATAGGATAAAAATTTTTTTAAAAATTCACATTGGTGTATTTTTATGTCATGAATAACTGCAATTTTTTTGGGATTACATAACCTCAAATATCGGATCTAAAAAAATTATTAAAGTTTTCAATCGATATTTTGACCCCCTTGTTTTTGAGGTGCAACTTTTTAAGTAGACTTTTTTTGTGTACTTTTTCCCGTTCTTTACGATGGCACTAACGTTTTCTCCTTAAAAATGGTGGCACAACTCGATTTGAGCCAAAAACTGATTTTTTTGCCATTTTTTCACGTTTTTAGCTGGTTATGTTACAATTTAGTTACTAAAGTGACTCCTTTTGAGTAGTTTTGCATATCTTCCCATGAAAACATAATCAAATGAAATATTTTGTTCGCTCCAAGCCGTATTTTTTATATTATCTTACGTTTTCAATGATGGTCTTATCAGAATTGTGATATCACCTTATTATAAAACTGATGGCTAATGTTATGTTCTTTTTAAACGTTCTGTGATTGGTCGAAAGTATTGTCTCTGTCGCACTTTTTTGTTTATTGTTTATTTTTATTTATAATAAAAGGTTATGCTTGGCCGCGCGGTTGACGCGGCGGCTGCAATGCAGACGATCTGCGTAGTGAATGGTCAATCATAAAATTAAGAATTATCAGGAGCATAAACAAATAAAGTATTTTGATTTCTTAATTAATTAAACGATGCGCAAACCAATGGCCAACATTGTTTTTTTCAAAACTAATTTTTTTTTTTCTTACAATTGTCTATATAAGGGAGAAAGTACAATACGTCCCGTCCCGTCCCGTACCGACCCCGGGACATACCGTCTGAAATAAGTCACTTTTATATTATTGGCTAATTCTGTTCGATAACCCAATCGACGGTACAGAATTAGCCAATCCCGTAAAAACAGCTTATTTCAGACGGTATGTCCCGAGGTCGGTACGGGACGACGGACTCAATTGTACTTTCTCCATAATATACTAATACAAGTGAATGGTGAAAACGCTGTTAGTATAAGTTTATAACTTTTAAAGTAAATTAAAATCTAGCAAATAAAAATTGTTTCGATTTTTCTTTTTACTATTTCGGCTTTTGACTGATAATTGATAGCAATACTAGAAAAAATAATAAAGTAGTTAAGTATTTATTTTCAAATACATTGGAGTTAGTTGGAACCGAAGGCTGACGCGGCTACTTTAAATCTTTCTGCTGTTTACTTCAAAACTAACAATCTTGTATATTTAAAGTGAGTACTATATATTTTACATATCTTTTAAAAAAATGAAGATTTAACAAAGTTTTTCAAAAGTTTTGACATCACAGATTATATGCTTTGATATTAAGGTTATATGTATTTCTAATACATATTACACAATAAATTAATATTTTGTTAAATAACTTCTTTAAAATCAAAACCTATTATTAATATCTAAAATGTTATTTTTATGCCGACACTTTGAGTTTTGAAAAAAATACTGTAACCAACCTACTGATAAATAAAAAATCTCCCATGTATTTATAATAAATACACTTGTATTTTACCGGTATATGCAGAGTAAGACTTATTAATGGGTAGAAAAATAAAATTTTTATTATAAATTCTGTAGTATTAAGAGTAATTGTATCAAAAATAATGACAGATAATATAGTAATATAATAATATGCTATAATAATATAATAATATGATATAATAATATAATAATATAATATAATAATATAATAATGTAATAATAATAACAGATAATTATTAGACCTTTTTATACGCTAAATAAGAAAAACATGTTGTGTACGTTATTAAATTCTTGCATAAAATCAAAAGTTTAAACCAACATTAAATTATAAACTGTTTTAGTACTCGCATAAAGATCCGATCTTATCCTAAAACAAAAATAGCAATCAGATTTTAAATCAATAAGCTAACAAAAAAGTAATTAATAAAAATGAATTTTCAATCCTATAGATATAGATATACGTACAATGCATGTAAGGGGAACGAGTCTTTATCTATTTAACTTAACCAATTTAGGCTAATCACATAAAGTAAAATGAGAAATTAGTTAAACATAAAGTTGTTGAAACTATTAACTAAATAAAATTAAGAAGGAAAAACATTTGAATAAAATATGACAATAAACTTTTGCTAGAAACGGATTTGACGATTGATGAGTTGCATGTTTTGATGTAATGCGGTATATTAATTATACAAGTATGATTAAATTGATAAAATATAGAAAGTCTTGAACAATAATTAATTTGTTTATGTATAAAATACTGTCAAATTAATAAAAAATGCACATAAATATCTGCATATGACTATATATGATGTGATTTTTACTATAGTTAATTATTATGAGATGAGAAAAAATATTTGGTTTTACATAAAAACAATACATGAGAAATAATAAAAATGAAAAATAGAACTAATAGGATGCGAACTTATTAATTGTCAATTAACTTTTAAGTTAAAAAAATGTAAAATGAATAAAGTAAACACAAGCTAACCTATGCTTTAAACACATACGTATATGAAACATCATTAAAAACAACATTATTTATTTATTTTAAAATACACTATTATTCATGTCTAGATACAAGAACATATTTTTACAAAAAAACAAATTGAATATAATAATTTCATAGGTTTGTTGATTTTATAAAATCACTAGGTGCAAGCACTTCAATACAGTTTTTATGACAAAAAAAAATTATTTGCTTAAAAAACTTATAAATGAAATACAACTTATTTCACTTTTACTAGGCAATATTATTTTTTTACTTTTCATGTAAAGCTACTGAGAAAACTGGATTATACAAGAACTTAGATTATAATATTTTTGTAATATTTATTATTCATTCTAGTTTTTAATTTAAAAAAAGGCAAACAATTTTTTTAGATTTTTAAAAACTAACTAACAGCATTTTTAAATGTATTGTAAAATATTTATATTTTATTATTTCAGAAGTGATCTTCTTGTCTAATGGTTAAATAAATATGGCATCTAATAGTAATGAAGAGTCAGATAACATCAGGAAACGCGATGATCGAAGATGTGCCATGTGTAATATTTATATTAGAAAATCAATTGGTCGAGAAAAGGAAATCGAATATGCTAAACAATTATCAAATAAAGATATTTACATCCATGATGTAATTTGTGATTCATGTAGAAAGCGATTAGCCAAATACATATCAAGCTCTAAACCTAAAAAGGTTAATGTTCCAGCAACTGCTTCGTCTCAAGATTCAAATGTTTCTGAATCATTTTCTCAGCTAACTGTCACTTCATCATCTCAGGAAAGTACACAATCATCTGTATACACAATAAAGGAACAAAAAGTACGAGCAACCACGGAATTACTTATTCAAAGGACGATTGCGACACATAAATATTGCTTTGTTTGTGGGTACCAAAAACAGACTAATAATATATTAGTTCCTTTAGAGGCCCGAATTCAAATTTATAGTAAAATGAATGTTTTTATTCCACATAGCAATAGATGCTGTTGCACACATTTAATTAAAAAAAGATTTTATGAAGATGAACTAAATAAAATTAATATTTTTTCCACTACAAGTACGGTATATATTGATGAATTACTACAATTTTTGAGTCAATTATCAATGAAAGCAGACGAAACTTTATTAGATACAGTAGCTGAATTTTCCATGCCTGAAAAAAAATTGAAAGTTTTTACGGGATTAACGTGGGAAAATATTAATTATCTTAAAGATCAACTCACTTCTCTGAAGAATTCCTGTGTAAGGACAGCGACACAAGCCATTGTCGTATTTTTATTCAAAATGCGCTCTGGGAATTCTAACTCGCTCATCTCTACAATATTTGACATTGAAAGCGAACAACAAGTATCTCGTTTTTGTCAATCAGTATTATTATCTTTCGAAAAAGATTTACTACCAAAACACTTTGGATTAGAAAATGTAGACAGAAATGAATTGATTGAAAATCAAACTTCTAATATGGCAAAGAAATTACATCCTGGTAAACAACTTATTTTGATTGCTGATGGTACTTATATAAGGCATGAAAAAAGCTCTAATAACGAGTACCAAAGAAAATCTTATTCAGGCCAATAAAAAGTTCCTCTGACTAAACCATTTACTATATGTACTACTAATGGTTATGTTGTTGACCAGTTAGGTCCATATCTTGCAAATAAAAATGATGCTACAATACTGATTGAAATATTGGAAGAGAAGCAGAATATTTTACAGAAACTTCTTCGCCAAGGGGACATTTTTATACTGGATAGAGGTTTCAGGGACATTAAACAAAAATTAGAAAATATGGGTTATATTGTTTTGATGCCTGCACTCAAAGGTTCAAAATCTCAACTTTCTACGCAAGAATCAAATGAAACAAGATTCACGACAAAACTGCGATGGGTTGTTGAAGCAGTGCACGGAGTTCAAAAGAAAAAATATAGGTTATTAGATCACAAACTTGATAATAAAATGGTGAAAAATACTGGATCTTATTGTAAAATTTCTTGCTACTTAAATAACTTGTTTGGCAAACGCCTAGATTCTGATGAAGACATGCAAGATGAAATATTTAGTGCTATGCAATCTAGAAAAAATGTTGAAAATACATTAGCAGTTTTAGTAGCAGACAAAAGATGGAGTCGTCGGAAACTACCATTTAAAATAATAACTTCGGATGATTTACCAGACTTTCCTGAATTAACAATAAAAGATTTGAAAATTCTGTTTACAGGAACATATCAGCTTAAACAGACAATATCTTACTTAGCGGAAATGCTTGACGCAGATAATAATTTGAAGATTGGATATTCAAAAGAGACTAACAATATTCTCAAACTTGAAGTTCAATCCAGGCATATTAACAGAAAACAATACAAATGTTTCGTTGAGTATAAACCATAAATGGTATTGGTTATTCTAGCATCTTAAGACACTGTTGTGATTGTGCTAACGGTAACCGTACTATAGGATGTTGTGCGCATATTGCTGCCATAATCTATTATCTTTCACATGGAAGATATTTATCAAAAATCATACGACCAGCTGAAATTCTGTCTAAAATGTTTCTTAATGATCAAATTGAAGTGTGTATTGATGAAGATAGTGACAATGATGAGTGAATCATTTTTTCTATTGTGAACATTCGTTATTTTTAAAAAGCTACTTGTATACGTTCCATAATTTATTTTAAATAGCCTATGAAGATAATAAATTATACTTTGTACGAATTGAACATACTTAACTTCAATTCCTTTTTACCTGATAATTATTACTGTCAATAGATTTTGAATAATCAATTAAGTAGAGGCAGATAAGCCAAATATGGCCTTTTTAAGACCACAAGACGCCAAAAGTACCCTCAAACGATCGATTTCAAGGCTATGTTTAGCTAAAAACAGGCTTTTTTGCGTGAAAACTCTTGCATTATGACATTTTTAGGTTAGTTTTGGGTTACATGGTACCAAAAATGGCCTTTTTCGGCGTTAAATCACTCAAATGAGGGCATTTTTAGGTTAAAGAGAAAAGCAGACACTGACAGAGGCGATATTCTTTTTATATATAGAGAGAAACCCTTTATTACCTAAAATTCTGATAAGACCATCATTGAAAACGTAAGATAATATAAAAAATACGGCTTGGAGCGAACAAAATATTTCATTTGATTATGTTTTCATGGGAAGATATGCAAAACTACTCAAAAGGAGTCACTTTAGTAACTAAATTGTAACATAACCAGCTAAAAACGTGAAAAAATGGCAAAAAAATCAGTTTTTGGCTCAAATCGAGTTGTGCCACCATTTTTAAGGAAAAAACGTTAGTGCCATCGTAAAGAACGGGAAAAAGTACACAAAAAAAGTCTACTTAAAAAGTTGCACCTCAAAAACAAGGGGGTCAAAATATCGATTGAAAACTTTAATAATTTTTTTAGATCCGATATTTGAGGTTATGTAATCCCAAAAAAATTGCAGTTATTCATGACATAAAAATACACCAATGTGAATTTTTAAAAAAATTTTTATCCTATAGGGACTTCAGAAAAAAATAAAATCAAAAAAACACGTTTATCGACGTTACTGCGCATGCGCACTAGGCAGAGAGCTAAAAATTTGGCTATGGGAGTTTTTTTTTATCCCCCATCGAATGGTATATAACATATATACATTTTCCAAGGGGGCCATTTCACCATAGTAACCCGGCTATAGCCTTTCAATATTGCTATTATTATTTAGGTTAATTTCCGTATTTACAATTCTTATTTTACCCTGTTGAACAATTTCTGTGCTCTGAACCTTTTTTTTTATTTACGAATACTATAACTCCGCCATTCCTATTAATCCTACTATCGTTGTAAGACTCATATATATAGTTACTTTCGATCAATTCAAAAAAATTATGATTTACCTGATCAAATCTTTCAGAAAAAAACAAAAGCAAATCGCTTGACGATAAGATTTTCAAAAAATATTTTCACTTTATCAAAATTTGCATTTATACTTTTTACATATAAGTGCATAATTGTATCATTTTTGTTGCTAATCACCTTGTTTAGATCGCCAATACCACTGTATGTTTTTTCTTTCTGCATTGAACCTTTTTGTATTATAAATATATAATCAAAAATTTCCATTTTATCAATTTAAGTTTTACTTTAGAAAAATAACGTATCTAGTCGGGCGCAGGCCCCAAAATTAAAATTTATAAATTTTTGGTCGTTGCAATATATATATATATATATATATATATATATATATATATGTGTGTGTGTGTGTGTGTGTGTGTGTGTGTGTGGCTATGTGTGTTTTAATAAAATCGCACAACCCGTGCCATTACGCACCCCAAGCTTATATTAATTATTGAATTATATTTTATGTGATAATGATTAGAGATTATTTTTGGCAATTTTTTATGAGAATATTTTTTAATTAAAACACATATTTTTAGTTTAATTGCTTTAATTGATGTTCTTATATTTTTATTTCTTCATATGTCATAATTACAAATAATTTAATTATTATTATTATTACTGACACCATAATTATTATATATATATATATATATATATATATATATGTATATAATTTTTCTAATTATAAATATAAATAATGAATTAACAAAATTATATGCAGGTTGACAAAACCAACAAAGAAATATTATAATATTTTACTATGTAATTTAAAAAAAATTTTGTATATAATCTTTATTATTCTTATAAAACATATTTATACAAACAAATATAATTTATAAATGTTTATTCTTTTATAACATGCTTCACAACAAAATATGTTAACTGATGGTTAGCCACTGCAGCTCCCGCCTGTACGGGGAGATGCGCTCATCTCTCCTTACACCATAGATGTACCGAATTCCTGTATTCACGAGCCTCTGTAGTCCTAAGTCAGGTCACAGTATACAAGAGAACAGTAGTCGATGATCGGAAATAGGAGCACTTGCACGAGATGCTTGCGCAACCTGAGATTGGTACTCTTTCTGAAAAAGTAGAGCCTGTACATTAGCGAGTGAGCACGCTTACACACTTGTGTAACGTGCTCCTTTCACGTGAGTTTAGAGTCAAGCACGTGGTGAACCACGGGTGACGCTGTCTTCTTGGTGTCACAGTGCGTAATGGGGCGAGATGATTGATGGCGTTAGTGAGGTTAGCGTTAAGTGTAGATATGTATTCGTCGAGTGATGAAGAGGTGAGGGATGACCAGTCACATGCGCTAAGAAAGTCCTTTAGCTTCTCGGAGCTGATTCCTTTAAAGTTTCTGTAAGAGTATGTGTTAGGTACGTATCGTGGAATCTGTACGTCGAGAGTGACCGTGATAAGGTCATGTCCGTTGATGAAAGGTGAGTTTGTCTTCCAGTATGACAGCAGGCGATCCTGCTCGTCGATTAGACAAAAGTCAAGCCAGGTATCAGAACCCTGTTTGTGGTGCGTGGCACGATTATGATCTCCCATTATGACCTTCGTGGAATAGTTGTGTATGTGGGTTGTTAGTTGGTCTATGAAGTTATAGCCTTGAAGGAATGGAGCATGAGGTGGATGATACACAACCCCCACGAAGATAGGAGAGACTCCCTTTGCCGATACCTCACAGAAGAGATATTCAGGCTTGCGTGGCTTGCCAGACCATTCACCGTCAGATGATGAAATAACGCTAACTGTCAGTGAATTTTGTATGTAGAGGGCCACACCTCCTCCGTTTCTGTTTCTGTCTCGTATGTACAGTAGGTAGTCGTCCAGTAAAGGGATGGACGTTACCTTGCCGCTCAACCAGGTCTCAGTAACAGCTATTACGTGGAATGGAGAGCGAGTGGATAAGAAAAGCCTGATCATCTCAATGTGACCCGTAAGCGAGTTCGCATTAAAATGGCAGGCTCGTAGACCTTCGGACAGAGATACCTTAGAACAGGATGAAGGCAGATGAGCTTGATGGTGGGTGTGGTGGATTGATGTGTGTGTGTTGTAGCCTCAGTGTTGGACGATGTTGGCAGCGGGCGGAAACCGGGCTAAAAAAGTTTCCAGCTCGGCGTTGGTGGTGATGATGGTAGCACGCTCGCTGTCATTGTTGCAGCGCAAGTAAAGTCTCCCATCTCTGACGAAAGTTCGGCAGCCCTGCCTCCTCTTGGCCTCCAGCCTAGCCCTTGTACGCAGCTTATGGACGTCTGAGGGGAGCAGCTCGTTGATGTTGATGAGCCCTTGATGGTCAGGACTCGGAGCTTAAGCCTCCTCCAGCAAGGTAGCGTCCAATTCGCTAGTGAGTAGCTTGCGTTTCCGGGCTTTGGCGACGACGATCAAGCGTGCAGGCGCACTTGAAGATAGGGTGACGGCTAGTGGTGGCAGTCTGCCGTCACCCTTGGCGGAGCTGTTTGTATCATCAAGCCTCCCCATGGTTCTGACGGATGCTACGTCTCTTCTGAGGACCGTGGGGTCAAGCGCGTTCACAACTGAGAAAGCGAGGAGGTGCAGCGAGGTTTCACTGGTATAGTGCAAACCCGTGACAACGACCACACAGTTGTCTCTCTGTCTCTCTGGTGAGTACATTTGACAGTTCTGCTGATCCATCTTTTTTTTGTACTGCTTTTCTGCTGCTTCTTGCCTTCGGGCCCTCTTCTGTTGTAAATAGTTGCACGCTCCCTTTTGCAACCGTCACGATGATACATCAATCGCCGAAGGCTGCAATTTTTCTCTGTCATCTTTTCTACTCCAAACTTTCTACACGGCTCCTAACCTACAAATCTGCTTGGCTTAGCTTGTTTTCTCACTTGCACGGCGTCTCTTTCTCTCCGCAATCAACATCGTGGCGACATCTGCTGCATCGTGGGAGAACTTTCAAGGCGCCTTCACACTGATTAAGGTCGGTACTTTCGCGCTCTTTCCACTAACGCTCCATCTAGCCGTAAGAGTCACGATACCTACTCTTTCACTCCGTCGATAACTTATCATTCTCCTACAAATATCTGCTTTACCGACTGCTAGTAAGTTATCGACGAAAAATGAGTGCAAACGGCGAGAAGAGTGTGGAAGTGCCTCTTCAAGCATGCAGCAGCTCCAAACAACCCATACAGCACAAAGACCCCAAAAAGTGTGAATTTTGTGGTCTGTACTACCACGTCAAGAGCCAAAACACCATCAACATCAAGACTATCGTGGTGAACAACAGGCAGATTATAGCCTGTCCCTCATGGGCAGACAACAACAACGCCAAGGGTGCCAAAGTGAGGACTAAATCCACCTCTGCTACAACATCAGCAACGGGAGTAACTGCAACAACAGCAGCAGGCAAGGTCAAGAAGACGAGGTCAGCACCACCATCAGCCAACACATCGAGAAACCCCTCACCAACCCGCTCGGCCGGACCAACACCTACGCCGTCCGTTGAGGCCGCTTTGAGGGACATTCGCGGAGCACTTGACGACATACGTAATGCTCAAACGGAGGCCCTCAAGACCCAGATCATCGTGTCGGAGAGGATTTCTAAAATTGAGCAGCGTCTGGGCCCGCTGGAGAAGCGACTTAAGGCTCTCGATGAGCTGTCTGCACTCAAAACTCGCATATACAATGCTCAGTCCACCATCACCGAGCTGCAGGCATAAATCCAAGATCTGTCATCGAGGAGCCCGACAATGCAGCAGGACAACGGCAGCACTGTGCCCAACACTGCGGAGATTTGCAGCCTACGCAGTGAATTGGCTGAGGTCAAGAGGCGCGAGGAGCAGACAACAGAGAGAGAGAGAGAGAGAGAGAGAGAGAGAGAGAGAGAGAGAGAGAGAGAGAGAGAGAGAGAGAGAGTAACAGGTGCGCTGCACGCCGACACTTACAGGATATTCGGTGAGCCGTCAGTTTCTGCTGCGTTGCTCGAAGTCGGCCGCGTGCTGCTCCGGGAATTCGTCAAGCTGTTCGTGCCCTGTTCCTTCTCGCTCTCACGCGCCCAGGAGATTCTGCCTGCGGCTGTGCCTCTCCCTTCGATTGGGTCGATGCTCGCCCTCTGATCCGCTCTCTCGCCTCGTCGAGAGCGCCGGGTACCTCTTGCTGCTATCGCAGTTATCGGAAGAGTGACCAGGCTTGGTTTCATTGCCTGGTGTGTCGCTCTCTCTCTCTCTCTCTCTCTCTCTCTCGCACCTACCTTGCTTGTCCTATGCTTATGCTTCGCGGGTGACTCCTGTCGACTCGGCATGCGTCTCGTAGGCGCGTGTCGTGTAGTGTCTATGTGTGCGTAAGCGCTGCTTACGCGCTTGTATGTGCTGTGTGCACGCTGTTTTAGGTGTGTGCGTGTGCACTGTCACAAACCGATTAACCAAAAAATTCATGTAATCTGAACAAAAGAACTATTTAAACAGAAACTGTTCAGTACTTTCGGGATCATCTTTCTGTAAATTATGTTCTTTTAACTTCTAGTATTTTTGGGAAGATAAGATGTAAAAAAGTCGTTCAAACGCTATGACCTTCGAGCTTTAGGGGATTTATGAACGAATCTGTGTTTATAATGTTTATAATAACGAATACCAGTGAATTGCAAAATGTGGTGCAGCACCATCTTGTTGAAGTCACATTCTCACCCGCGTAGCAAAGTCAACATTTTCTAATAGTACACGTAATGATCCCTAATCAACTCTAGATAAGAGCCTCGATCAACATTCCTGTTAAAGAGATAGGGTCCAATCAAATACCTTTTCACTATTCCGCACCGTACCATGAGGCTCCACCGATTTTGGTGATCCAAAGCTCTGTACCAATGGTGATTTTTGTTCGACCAGTAGTAACAGTTACGCCTATTGAGTTGACCATCGCTCTAGAATTTAGCTTTATCAGAGAAAAAAAAACATATCTAAGCAAATGACGATCGTTTTAGAGCATTTGCAAAGCCAAATTGACAAAAATTTATGCGTGCTAAAATTTGATGTGGCCTTAATGCTAGAAACAGTACTTTTTGGGAAACCTGTTTCTCTTTCAATTTGCCGAGCACTGATATGCGGATCCGTATGAAAACACGCTAAAATAGTTAGAACTCACTATCGTCGGGCATCACTTTCGTCATTTTCGCGATGTTGCCGTTGACAAACGAGACCTCCATTCCGAACACTTTTAGTTAAACTTCTTATTATTACTTCAGTCAGATGTCTGCTATCTAGATATCATTGAGCATAAAGTATTACTGCAGTTGCATAATTGTTTAGACATTTCCCTAAAACTAATATCATATCAACAATTTCTGCAGGTGGATAATCAGCCATGTTTCGTAATTTACTTGAAAATGAGCAAGATAAAATCAAACCATAAATTGACTTTAACAAATTGAAGTCAAGTTAAATAAAAAATAAAATGTTCTGCAAAAATATAAATATTTGAAGCACTATTTTTTATCATTTAGAATCGTAGCATATTTTTTATTTGTCATCGTCAGTTATTAAAGTATTATTAAGATATTTCTTAAACAAAATTTCCACTAAACCTGAAATTTCTTCATACTCTTCATCACCGATGATAAATTTAGCTTTTTTAAAACGTATAGGAGTATTTCTAATCACTAGTATATCGTTACGCATTTTTCGCACTTCATATAATATATCTAAGGTTTGTACTAGTACATTAAGCATCAATTGAACGTTTGTATCCACAATATTGCTTATATCAGGTTTTTCATCATCCAAATCATCAGCATCGTCATCATCATCGTCATTTTCTTTTTTTCTAATCTACTCAAATTTTGCCTTCTATCTATTTTCTTTTTTAACTACTGCTTGTAGTAGTGATGAACTTCTGGCCCTTACACTAATGAGCTTTCCTAGAGATTTCACGATTTGCTTGAACGAGATATTCAAACTATTTTCAACTTCTTAAATAATTTTAATAAATCATACGTTTTTTACAGCTTTTTAAGCTTTCTTAACTTCACACAGGACTGACACCTTGAGAGTTTAGAATCTTCGAACTAAATGTTAAATTTCTTTCGAATTTTGTATATTTTTTCTATTTTTTTTTTTTATTTATTACCAGGAAAATACTGAATGTAAATACATATCGTACCATCCTATCAAGGTGAACTAGTTACCTGTACATAGGCTGGTATATTACTTGAAACTGAAGATGACAATATCATTTTGAAAAAATGGATATCCTCCATACGGAAAATCGCATAACATCACACACATACACACACACGCATACACACATCCACGCGGTGACGCCGATACCCTGTATGTGGCGCGTTTCCTGGGTGGCGGATAGGGGAATGCTCATCGTCGCAAAGAGGTCTCCTCAACATGTCGAAGGGTAGAGCAGATATAAAATATGTTCCGCGGACCAAATAGGCTAGAAAAAGAAATTCTGAAAAAAACTAAATATAGATAGTGAATTTACAATAACACTACCCCAAGCAGGTAAGGCAAAAAAAAAGCCAAGTCCCGCTGCCGGTTCCGATCAGTTGAAAGCCCCGGTAGCCGACGCTGGCTCCATGGAATATCGGGGAAGGGGGAGGGCAAACTCTCAAGCTGAATACAGAGGTTTTTAACTTGGCCTCTGATAGAAACATAGGTACAAGTTATACGTAGGTAGAAGAGATCTATTGCAACGGAGAAGGAAGTGCCTGCTTAAAACGCAGAAGCTCACGGCTGAATCATCTGGGCGACGAAATTGATAAAGTAGTTATTTTGTCAGAGACCCGAATAATGTACACAAGAAGATCAATGATCTTGCTCGGGACATGAGAGCTAGCTTTAGGGTTATCTGCTCGGCGGATGACGGGTTACAACTGTGCCAGCGACTAGGAATGGGAAGAGAGAAAACACAAACTAACCCAAGTCTGCGGGGCAGGAAACCGAGCGTAGTCGAACTAGAAAGTCCATAGAGCTCATCTGCCACTCAAGTCATGGAACAACCATGGGAGAAGGCAGGAACCAAAAAGGAAATAATGCAGATAGAAATGAAAAATAAAGAAAACGGTAAAAGGGTCACGGTGGTCGGAAATCAAAAAGGCCGATACCCGCACCGTATGAAGTCCTGATTGGAAAAGCTACTACAGGCAAGTCCTACGCAGTCAGCCTAAGGCAGATAAAGGCGGACCCCAAACTGAAGATACTGGGGAAAAATGTCAACAGACTACGTAGGACAGCGACTGGAGCTCTTCTACTCCAACTTCAGCGTTCCGCGTGTTGCGACATCATTGGAATGCCAGCGGCAATGGCTAAGCAGGTGATAGGAAAGAAGAAAATCAAGATAGGATGAGTAGTCTGCAGAATCCAAGAGGTACAATAAGAAACACGGCCACTAAGATGCTATAAATATCTAGGTTTTAGGCATATTACCAGAAGGTGCACAGCAACACAAGATCAAAGTAACTGTTGCTACAAATATGGGAGCAGAAAACATAAAGCAAGAGACTGTAACAGCCAACCGAACTGCATACTCTGTCAGGAAAGAGACGCAAAAGGGAAACTCGACCACGCAGCTGGTAGCCACACATGCTCAGTCTACAGAACTGCAGTAGAGAAGTTAAATAAACAAAGGCAATGAAGATAGTGCAGCTAAATCTAAATCACTTTGAAACAGCACAGGACTTACTTATTCAGTACATCCGTGAGACAGAGGTAGATATAGCCATTATATGTGAGCAGTACAGAGATTTGGACGAGCCATCATGGGAAACGGACAACACTGGCAGAGCGGCAATCTGGGCATGTGGGAACGCTAGTCTCCAGGAACAAATGATGACTCGTGATGAAGGTTTCGTCCGCGCAAAGGTAGCAGGTATACACGTATACAGCTTCTACCGCTTGCCTTATGCACCGATCGAACAGTTTGAGCGGCAGCTAGATTGACTCGTGCAGGATGCTGCCGGAAGAAATCCAGTAATTATCGCAGGTTATTTAAACGCATGGGCCGCAGAATGTAGCAATCAAAGGACTAATCAAAGAAGGTGGGTGCTCTTGGAAGCATTTGCTCTTCTAAATCTAGTGTTAGTTAACCAGGGTAGCACTCACACTTTCAGAAGAGGAGACACAGGATCTATTGTAGACCTGACATTTGTTAAGAAGATATTTCTGCTGGCATTGAAATAAATGCAACTATTAGAATTGGCAAATAGCAAGGCTGAGCAGGCGATGGAGAATATCACCCAAGCCTGTGACGCGGCTATGCCAAGAACAGTACACAACTGTAGGCGTACTACTAGTATACTAATGGGACAAGAAGGTCAACAGTGCACATAGCGAGTGCCACCGGAACAAAAGACAAGAAATTGATTCGTGATAACAAAAATTATAATAAATACTGCATACTGAAACAACTATTAAATAATTAAGCAGTAAGCTTTCTATTTGATGGGCTGATTGTGAATTTATTGCATTTTCGAATTCAGCGTCGAAAAGTACATCGAAAACCCGTATCTTTACTCACCTCTCGAAAATAAGTCGATATTACATGAAATCAGGGCGATTTTTGCCATATTTTAGGGGCTGATTTTTTATTTACTGCATTTCCGACATCAAATTCGGGTTCAGCGTCAAAAAATACATCGAAAACATATATCTGCACTTATTTGTAGAGTTAGTTTTTGTTTTCAATCATTTTATAAATTGCGGAAATAATAATTACATTTTTTATTAACTTTATCGATTTTTTAACCTTATACGCAGGTTTATAATAAATAAGCGGTATCCTATTTCATTCCTAGGTACATCAAGATATGTTTTTGTGCCATTTTTTTGATTTTGAGACCACCGTGCGCTCTGCATGCTCGCATAATTTGTGTCAGAATGGACCATTTTATAGAAGGACAAGGTGAATTGGCGGGACACTAATATGGTTTAGGAAGAATCATTCGAAACTGAACGCAGTTAGCCTAGTTATTGCGCGAGCAGCTAGACGGGAAAAGGTGGAAAGAAGGAAAAAAAGATTACTGCGCCATAGTTACGATTACATTAGACGTCAAAAATGCATTCAACTCGGCCAAATTCAGAAAAATACACGAGGCACTCCAAAAGCAGGATGTGCCCTTTTATGTAAGAAGAATTATTTCCGACTAATTGAAGAACAGAATCCTATTATATAACACTAGGGAGGGTACTAAGACCTATGAAGTTATAGAAGGCGTTCCCCAAGGGTCAAAACTTGGCACACCAACTTTGAACATTATGTACGATAGGGTACGAAGACTAGAATTACCCAAAGAAGTAGTAGGCTTTGCTGACGATATTGCAGTAGTGGTGGTGGCGAAACACAGAGAAGAAATGAGGAGCATAGCTGAGGAGTCTATCTATATAATACACGAATGGCTAGCAGAGGTAAGTCTAGAACTGTCCAGCCACAAAACCGAAGCTATTCTTATCTCTAGTAGGAAAAAAATAGAGACAATAACACTGACAGTGGATGGACATGAGATTGTCTCTCAACCGACCCTCAAGTACCTGGACATCACCATCGATGCAAGACTAACGTTCAAACTACATCTCGAAGTAGTAAGCGATAAAGCAGCAAAAGTTGGCGCTACTTTATCGACGTTGATGCCAAATGTAGGAGGGCCAACACAGAAATAGTCAATACGGGCTTCGCAAATTCGAAAAGCTTTTCCGGACTTCAACCACGATCTCTTTCGCACATTATTGTCGTACGTAATCCATTTTTTATTGCCTGTAATTATTTGTTTCAAAAATGGCCCGATTTCGTTTCGTTTCAGCTAGGATTCACAAATGGAAACTTGGTCTATTAAATTTTTTGACGTTAATTTGTGTAGAACTCAAGTATCGAGCTTTTTTTGTATCGAGTCTTATGTAAATGGTTCAAAACTGTTTTATGGTCTGTATTGCCCCGTACACAATCCATCGCGTATTTAGAAATAAATATAAAACTAAAGTCATTATACTGTATTACAGAAACCACTCGGGGCTTTTCCATTGCCCCTCTCTTTTCGTAAACACTCCAGCTTATAGCCGAGCAGCCACCAGCAACACAACAGACGCATACCAGCAGCAGCGGCAGAGTATGAGCACAACGCGCACATAGTTACGTAATGAGAGCGAGCACGCAGCGGCGTAGCGAAGCTTGCCCAAGGATAGTGTGTATGTATGTGTAAAATAGAAGCGAGCGATGACGCAGCGGCGGCGAAGCGCGCGCATCCTCGTATGCTTATCTGTATAAAGGTGTGAGGTATGAATGTGCGAATAATTTCGCCGGCTCAATCCGCGCTCTCTTAGATATCTAGCTCTTTCCTATAAAAAGCCATGCGCGGCCTATGGATAGACACTAGCCCCAGCGCAACATCAGCGCCTAGTCTCTACTCAAGAGCAAATTACGCCTTGAGTAGATACAAAACTTAGAAATATTTCGGTATCTCATAATACTTATAAATTTGTCGAGTTCAACCTGATAACGCAATTAAAGCGCATCAGATAGAACATTTAGAATAATTTCAAACATTTTCTCTATTTATAAAATTGTGATTTAGACTCAATGACGCAAAATTAACGCGTATTGATCTACGAATCAATAAAATGTCATGAATTTTGGTCAGTGATTTTCTATGGTATATATATATATATATATATATATATATATATATATATATATATATATATATATATATATATATATATATATATATATATATATATATATATATATATATATATATATATATATATATATATATATATATCATATTTCTCAGTAGAAATAGTGTATAGTGTAAATTTTTACAGTAGATATCTTTTGTTTTTTAATTTACGTAAAAAGAAAAATTTTTATTGGACGAATATTTTGTTATTTTTTTTTTTGTAGAATTTAACCCAGGCTGGACCCCTTAAGCACTTATCACCATAAACACTGCACATTTTTCGATGAGCCTGCGCTGCAGTTTTCCCTTTTCGGAAGTATAAAAGCAAAATGTAACGAAAGTGGCCTTTTGGAATCTTCATTGTCAAAGCACATTAATTTTTGAATCAGTAAACGAATGACGCTAATTTGTACTCTAAAATATTCTATAGACTTTAAACTTCTAAACATGCTATAGCGTGGCTTCATTAAATAAGCAGTACTATAGATATACGACTTTAACGCTATCTATTAGGAAGAACCGAAATTATTTTTTCTCTAACCAAATATTACGTCATCTACATCTACACTATATTAAAATTTTATATTTGGTCAATTTTGTAAAAACTCTCCAAACCTCTTAAAAATAAAAAAATTAGATCTATTTTACGATAGAAATGTTCTTTGAACTTAAATCATTCAAGTTACCGAAAAAAATATCAAATGTATGAAATTTCAATTAGTTTTTAGCAGTGAAAGAACTTAAAAACTGTCCGTCCGCCCGTCCGTCCGGATTTTATTTATTTCACAAAACTTGATGTATTTTATAAATAAAAAACTATTTAATGGTATATACAGGTACATATGATAAAAATATACATTCCTAGTAAAAAAACATTTTCAAGATTTGGTCCAGGTAGATTGAAAGTTGTTAAAACAATTAAAAAAAAATAGGCTCGCTCGACTCTTTTCTCACTGCTCCGCACTATATAAACACAACGAAAATTTCGACTCGCGCGAATTAGAATCGAACAGCTGAGAGAGAAACACTGTTCGCCTACGTTCCCCCGCCACGCGGCGGAGAAGCGCCTTCTCGACAAAATTTTGGACCGATTGTAAGTTTTATTTCAAACTGTACATACATTATTATAAACCAACAAGTTTTTAATAAATTCAAATTTTTTCACATCATTCTCCTGATGAGGGCGGCATCGTCCGTCAAAACGTTGAAAAGAAAAGAGAAAATGTTTTAAAGTTTTTTTCTCTCCTTTCTCACCACACAAGCTGTCTCGGAAAGACCGATAAGACGAGACAAATCAATATTCTTGATCACCACCAAGGGACAAAATCAGATAGAGAAAAACCATTTTCCCTAAAAATATTGTTAAACAATATAATTTTTTTTTTAATAAACCATAACTTATAATCAATTAGATGTTTAAAACAAACATTACCATAAATTATATACTTTCATTAATGTATGTTTACTATAATATACAAATTTACTGCACATCCCAAGATGATGTGAATTTTCAATATTTTAACGTATTTATCAATTATCTATAGTTATTTATATTAATTAATCTCAAATGAGATATCTACTATTAGGTATACTGCTCTTTTAGGTTTATTTCTAAAATAATCTATGTTCGTTATAATTGAAAATTATTTTTTTAATAGTAAAACTGTATTCAAAAATAGATGCATTAAAGCATTCTGCATTCATTTCAGAATCAATAAAGTGTCATTCTAATACTGACAGCTTAATTTTATCTATTTATAAAATTATTAAAATCAACTTTTTGCATGTGTATCGAACGTTATTTCCTGATACGCGTAATAGTGCATTTTACGCACACACTATTGTAATATATGTTAAATACTGTCTTATTTAATAATTTAGATAAGTATTACATAAAATAATAATAAAATAAATTTATCTTTATATAGGGATATAAAATATGATTTTGTATAAAATTACATAATTTTCCATACTTATATTGATCCTTAGTGGAACAAAAATTCTGCACATAACAGTTTCCATCTAAAGATTTCAGACTAAAACAGAAGATAACTGAACAAACCAGAAATGTTTAGCAGAAGAATGTCGGAATTAAGACAAAGTCAACAGTTATTTACAGGTATTATTCGTTTTTTCAGTTTTTTTTTTAGTTTACTGCGGGTGGTACCAGATTTGATCAGTTTTCAACAGTTACGTTAATTAGATTCTGTTATCAAGTGGCGCGATAGCGCCACAAAGGCGAGTTTGAAAAGCAGACGAAGCCGCGGTGCCCACGCTACTATTTACTTCTATGTTAAGGTTCGCATTTTTCATTACAAAGAAATAAATGCATTTCTTTCTTGTCTCTAATATATTTTGACTTATATCATATTTTATTATGCCTAACTATGATTTTCAACATAAATATTGATGAAAACTACCTTTGATATAATACGCGAGTGTGTCATTCACAAAATGCTCAAATCATTCAAAAAATATTAGGACCGTTAAGTTAGCCGCAACAAGTGTTAGGACCGTGAAGTTGGCCGCACAGCTATACACAGATGGATATTGCTTTCTCATAGGTTTTTAGTGTCTAGGTGTAAAAGTAATTCGAAGACAGTGTCTAGGTGTACGGGGTGGCCGATGACGAGGTCTAGGTGGTACGCTCCATAATTTTTTATGTCTAGGTAAATACATCATTTAAGGGCGGTATCTTGGTGTACCGGGTGGCCGATGACGAGGTCTAGGTGGTACGCTCCGTAATTTTTTATGTCTAGGTAAATACATCATTTAAGGGCGGTATCTCAGTGTACGGGGTGGCCGATGACGAAGTCTAGGTGGTGCGCTTCATGTTTTTTTGTGTCTAGGTGTAAAAATAATTCGAGGGCGTTATCTAGGTGTATAGTGTGGCCGATGACGAGGTCTAGGTGGTGCGCTCCGAGGTATTTGGTGTCAAGGTAAATGAATCATACGGGAACGACGTCTAGGTGTACAGGATGGCCGATGACAAAGTCTTGGTGGTGCGCTTCGTGTTTTTTTATTTCTAGGTACATACATGGGACGGCGTCTTGGGTGGCCGATGACGAGGTCTAGGTAGTTCGCACTTGGTTTTGGTGTCTAGGTGTAGAAATCATTCGAGGGTAGTGTATCAGAACAATCAGTAATTTTATCTTAGTAATAAAAATGTTACAATAAAACCATGGTCAAAAGATGCTAGATATGTGTATATTTTATTTTTAGGAGAAATATGAAATACCTAACAAAAATTACTAAAAAGGACTAAAATCTCAAAAAATTAATTCTTAAAAAGTAAAAGGTTAGGCGAATTTGATATATTTTGCAACGAAATAACCGATAAAACAGAAATGAGATCAATCAACCAAAGTTCAGTTTATTATATTTAATAATAATAAAGCAACAAAATTTTTTTGGTCAATAAAGAGCTTACTTAACTTAAATTAAGTTAACTTATATACTGATCAATTAGAAAAACTCTCAAGATATTTATTACGTAACTTGCTATGACCATTTCCTTTTGTTTATTGGTGAACAACTCAATCTTTCTCTTTATGTATTAGAACGTCATAAAAACACTATAAGTACAATGAAACGGTCATAGCAAGTTAGATTTAGATTTAGATTTAGATTTAGATTGGTTTTATTTTTGTACATTATGTTGTACATATACATTATAGTAGTTTGGTGAAATAAAGATAATAATTGTTGTGTCAGGGTGTAAGTGTGAAAGTGAGTAATGGAATTAAGTGAGATGAGATGAAAGTGTGTTCATGAGATGAAATGTTTGCGTCATGTTTGTGTATTTTCCAAATTGAAGAAGTGATTTTTAGCCGCCTGTTTAAAGTGTGATATGGACAGGGTGTTACGTAGGTGAGATGGAAGGCTGTTCCAGAGGTAGGAAGCGCTGATGAAAAATGAGTTCTTCAGCGTCTCCGTCTTGAAGGGCGGGATGTCCAGGGAGGTCACCTCACCCCTCACAGGCCTGAGCGCAACGTGGAAATCAAAATAGGCTAATAAGTAAGAGGGTACTGAGGTGTTAAAGATTTTTCTAAGAAAACATGCCATAAAGTATTTCCTACGTCCGGCGGTGGTAAGCCATTGCAACTCACGCCTATAAGGGGAGATGTGCTCGTCCCTCCTTACACCGTAGATATAACGGATCCCCGTGTTGACAAGCCTCTGAAGCTTCAGGTCGAGTTCTTGCATCAGGTCACAGTAAGCCAGTGAACAGTAGTTGATGATGGGAAACAGGAGTGCTTGCACTAAGTGTTGGCGCAATCTGAAGTTAGTGCTCTTCCGAAAAAAGTAGAGACGATACATTAAAGAGTGAGCACGTTTGCAAATTTGTGTGACGTGCTCTTTCCATGATAGTTTGGAATCGAGCACCAACCCCAGATTGCGTACAGATGATTCGTAGTCGACCTGGGCTCCCCCTATATTTATATAGGTGTTGGCAGTAGAAGGAAGAGCATTGATATAGTAGGGGGAACCCAGGACGATTGCCTTAGTCTTACTGACATTCAGCCTAAGCCTATTTAGTGCTGCCCAGCCAATTATCCTCTCGGCGTTAGCACTCATCCTGACAGAACAGGAGTCGAGCTCCTCAAGGGGGCATTGGCAGTAGATTTGCAAGTCATCCGCGTATATTAGATGGGATACATCTGAATCAAGGCAGAAGCCAATGTCATTGATGTACAACGCGAACAACAAGGGGCCCAAAACTGACCCCTGTGGGACACCGGTGTTTAGTGATAGGAATGTTGAGAGTTCGTTGTTGTCACCAATGACGGCCTGTTTTCTTCCGGAAAGGTAAGATGCAAGCCAGCGGATGACCTGCTTGGAGAAGCCGAAAGAGGATAGCTTTCCGAGCAGCCTGACGTAACACACTGTATCAAACGCCTTGCTGAAGTCAAATAGAAGTAGCAGAGTGACTTTCTTCCTGTCAATCCCAAGCCTGACATCATCAGTCAGCTTAATCAAGCCAGACTGCGTGCTGTGGCCAGTGCGAAAGCCAGTTTGGAAGTTGTCAAGGTAAAGCCTTGTTTCAAGATATTCAGAAATTTGCTTGTGCACCAGCCACTCCAGCGCCATGGACAGGAAACAGAGTAGAGAGATCGGACGGTAGTCAGTTACAGCTGTTGGAAAGTTGACTTTATTTAGTGCTCTTACGAGCGATGATTTCCAGGCGGAGGGGAAGCGTGCCTCGCTCAGAGACAGGTTGAAAATTTGACAGAGTAAGGGAGCGAGTATTGGCAGTGCTTTAAAAACTACAACCTGTGGGATGCCATCACTTCCTCATCAAATTTGTTTTTCATTGTTCCGGAAGTTAGCGAATCATTTATATAGTATAAATGTGCTTCTAGAGTGAGATTACTGTACCTAATGAACTAAACTCACTCGCAGAATAGGAGAATCTTGTGTTAGACTGTGTTAGAAAAAATCTTTTCCTTAATTATCGCAATCAAACCTCTTTTGGCATGAAAGTTTCAATTAAAGCCACGTGTTGTTTGTGCCTTTTGTTGTTCTGTGTGTTCTAAGGAAATATAACTAAATATTTTTAAGGATGATTTAAGATTTTGTTTTGTCGATTTCACTTTTCCATCCTGCCTTTCCATTTTGATTATCACCATAAGGAGAGTAAAATATTTATAACTTTTGAAGAAAGTGAATTATTTTCGGAGTTTTTTTTTGTTCAAGATTAACCAGCAACAAACAAGTAAGTTAAGACATATATGTTTCGGTTGAACTAAAAGTTGGCAAACAGTATTGCAATTTGTCTCGCCTGTATAGAAGAATAGCAGAGCCAAGCCCAATAATTAATTATTTCGGTGTTTGTCGTGTTTAACTAATTAGCCCCTTGCACTAAGTTTTAAAACACTTACTACGGCATGCAGCACTAGCCTGACTAGTGAGGAGCTGTTGCATAAAATATGAAATCTTCTCCAAGGAGGCTACACTAGAAAGTAAAGCTGATAACCTCTTGTGGATAGAGTGTTGACAAAAACAGCAAGTCATAACTCAAAATAAAGTTCTTACTGGCAGTGCTTTTTAGTAAAGCAATATAGGATCAGATATTGTATCTATACAGAGGGTAGAAGGCTCCCGTTTACTAGGCAGGTCTGGCTGTTTGCAGACATGAAATAATAAGAGTAAAAAAAATTGCAAAAGTATGTATACTTGTAGGTTATCATTCTCATGTGGTACTGCAGTCAAAATGCCATTATTTGCGACACAAAATCTATAGCAAAACCTTACGAAAATAGTGTACCGTGATCTGTGCATAGATCTCTTCATTGTTTTTTTCACAAATCTCTGTACAAAATTTTAACAATCTCCTTTTAATTTTAAAGAAATTCTTAAAAGCGAAAAATTGACTTAACAAGTGCATTTATAGCTATTATGATACGGATAATAATACCAAAACTCTGGTTGTGAACTCTGAACATTTAATTCTTTTTTTAACTATTTGATTAAAACAACATTTTTTTAAATATTGAAAAAAAAATGTTAGAGTTCTCAACTAGTGTTTTAGAGTTATTGTTCGAATAGTAAAACTTATACAGGCACTCCTCTGGCAAGAAAAATTACGTGCTTTATCAAACAATCAATTGCGTGACTATTTGGCGTGATTTCTCAAATAAAAAACCACTGCCAATTCATTGGCACGTAGCTTTCTCCAACTAAATTTATAGGTCTAATAAATAAAATATAGTTTTAATATCTATCTGCTAATGTATGAGGCGGTTTTTGATACATAATTTAATATGTAAGTTTTCGATGGTTCATTGTCCAAAAGTTTGCAGACCACTCTGTTTTTTTTATTATTAGAATACTGTTGAGAATAAGCGAGCAGAATTCGAGCGACTGCAGAGAGCACGATGGGACTGTTCTTCCCTCTCTCCCCGTCGAACTACGGCCAGCGTCGACGTCGCGGCTGCGGCGGCGGCGCTCACTTCTCTGTGTGCTCTCATGCGAGAAAGGCGCGTTCGCGATACGATTGCATCTACGTAGTTCCTTTGTTTGTTAGTTCGATTTATAGTTCATTACTTGTGTTAAGTAAGCTCGAGGGTAAGCTCCAATTAATAAAGTGTTTTATATGAAAATAGGTGTTATTTATTTTCCCAAGTCACGCCAGGCCTAGTATAGGTCCAACAAATACAAACGCTGCCGTCAATTTTTTTTCACATATATATATATATATGGTTCTCTGTGAAATCGAAGATAACAATTTATATTTTGCCCAAACTGTGTATATGTATATGTTCTCTATGTTGTACCTGACTCTCAAAACTAATTTCAACGCGATTCCTTCATTTGGCTTAGGGTTATAGCTAGTCAAAGTTGCGGTTTTAAGCTATTTTTGACTCTAACTTATCCAGATACTTTTTTTGTGAAATTTTCTGAATTTTTTAATAAAAATACTTTTAAAGCCCTATATATGTTAAGGCTACCTTATTTGCATTTTAAACCTTAAAATATAAAAATCTGAATGTTTGATCCGGACTCCGACAACCTAGATACAGTAAAAAGATACCTTTTTATAGTAAATAAGTAGCTGTAAAGTTTAAAAATGGGCCTAACCTTCTACTAGAAGTTTTGTAGAAAACAAACATGATATAATGGCTAATAAGCTCACACACCAGAAGACGGGAACAGCGGGCTAGGAAGAAATACTATAAGACTGATCGTGGTAAAGAAATAGTAGACGCCCTAAATAAAAAAATTAAGAATGCCAAACGAATACTCAAGGGGAAAATCTAAGAGAATAAACAACGGTGTCTGAAAGAGTTACAGGACGAGGTTGAGCTGGACCTCTGGGGGCGACCGTACCAAGTGGTAATGAAGAAGATAAAAGAAGGTTATATCCCCCCTCCTAAAAGCCCGGAATTGCTAGATCGTATTGTGACCACACTGTTTCCCCTTCAACTGGAAGTAACAGCTATTTCTAAAGCAGAGGCGAATGGCGAAACCATTCCAGTAATCACCACAGAGGAATTAATGGCTGCATGCAAAAGAATTGGGAACAACAAGGCTCCAGGCCTGGATGGCATACCCAATATTGCATTGAAACAAGCTATACAGGCACGCCCCGTTGTCTTTTTGGACTTGTACAACTCATGTCTTGAAGAAGGGACGTTTCCTAAGAACTGGAAGAAGCAACGCCTAATGCTACTACCAACAGGAGATAAGCGACCTGGAGAAGCTTCCTCATACAGACCACTCTGCATTCTGGACACCTCGGGCAAGATCTTAGAGCGCATAATCGGCGTTAAAATGGACTAAGTCATTGAAAAACCAAGCGGACTAGCAGAATATCAATACGGCTTCTGGAAAAAACGCTTCACTCTTGATGCCACAAGCTTAGTAGTTGACACCGCTAGAACTGCAGCAGAAGGAAAAAGATGGAAAGGAGGATCCAAGAAGTACTGTGCTATTATTACACTGGATGTTAAAAAAGCGTTCAACTCAGCCAGCTGGGGCAAGATACAGGAGGCACTACGGAAAAAAGAGGTACCCGCATATATAAGAAGGATTATGTCTGACTACCTAGAAGAACCCTTTTGTATGACACAGAAAGCGGCACGAAAACCTATCAAGTAACCGGAGGGGTCCCACAAGGGTCAGTGCTTGGCCCATTATTGTGGAACATCATGTACGATGGCGTACTTAGGCTAAAACTACCCGAAGGTACAACAGTTGTAGGGTTTGCAGGTGACATTGCAGTAGTGGTAGTAGCAAAGCAAAAGAAAGAGGTGACGGAAATCGCTTACGAGGCAGTAAGTATAATCTACGATTGGCTAAAGCAGACTGGACTTGAGCTTGCTAGCCATAAAACAAAGGCTATTCTTATATCCAGTAGACGAAAATAGAGACAATAACGCTGTCAGTGGACGGACACGAAATAAACTCTCAGCCGACCATTAAGTACCTGGGAATCACCATAGACGCCTGAATAACGTTTAAGCAGCATCTTGAGAGGGCGATCAATAAGGCAACAAAAGTCGGTGCTGCACTATCGCGACTAATGCCAAATGTAGGTGGGCCAATGCAGGGCCGAAGGTTACTCCTAGCCAGTGTAACTACAGGGTGGACCATTTTAATCAATTATGGGAAATATCTCAGATTTATGGTTGGATACAGAAAAATGTATTAGACAAAAGTTGTAGAGGTCTAAGGGGGTCAACTTTTGGTACCAACAACTTTGACCTCAAACTTGTTTTTGAAGGTCATATCAAGGTCAAGATCATTTTTTTTAATAGGAAGACCTACTTTTGACTCCGGATTTGAAAAGTGCAGAAAATTTTACGTTCCAAATGATATTTTGAACAAGGTCACGGAAGGTTATATGAAGGTCAAATTTACGAAAATTGTTAAATAATGTGTGTTATCTGGGAATAGCGGTTGGAAACATCAAAATGTTTTTAAAACACGTTGTCAAGGGTGGAGAGTTTCACTTTCTGGTTGCAATAACCTTGACCTTGAATTTGGTTCTCAAGGTTATGTCAAGGTCAAAGTGATTTTTCAAGCGAGAACCCCTGCTTTTGATCTCCGATTTGGTAAAAATAAGAGAATGCCCGTTGGAAATGCTAATCAAGGTCATGGTAAGGTCGTGCCAAAGCCAATTTACTATGCACTTCAAAAGTTAAAAATAAATATTTGAAGGTCAAAAGACATCAAAGACCTTGAACATCTGTCTAATTTTGAGGTAAAATTATCTTTATAAATGGTTTTCTGGCTATTTTGGATACTTATCCGTTAGCCAGCCGTTAGTAATATTTGCACAGATGGTACTTAGATACACAACTACGAATGTAGCAATACCCTTATCGAACCGTCACCGTCCGGTAAGACTTCACGGTGATTTTCACTCGCAAGATCCAACTACGAAGACGGCTCGCTAAGATTATTCAAAAAATATTCGAATATTTTCTCTCGACGTGCAACCCGTACTCGAACGGTGACGGTTCATTTATCTTTATACAGTAGTTAATTTTGTAAAAATATAAAATGGCTGATTACCCCCAAATGAAATTGTGGACATGATTATGATTTTAGGAGAGTACCGAGGTGTTTATGTTCCTGCAGCCGCACTTTACGCTGAACGTTATCCAAATAGGCGTCCTCCAAATTACATTATCATTCGAGATCTAACCAATAGAGCTCAAGAAGGACGATTACATCGTGAACGTCGTCGCCACGAGTATGGAGAAAATGACAATCGTGTTTTAACAGTTTTCGCAGTCGTTCACCTTAATGCTCACATTAGTTCTCGAGAAATTGAAAGACAACATGGAATACCAAAATCAACAGTTCTTAGGATCCTCAAAGCCCAAAGGTATCATGCTTACCACATCACATTAATTCAAGAACTAACGCTTCGGCATTTTGCACAACGTCTTCAGTTTTGTCAATGGGCATTACAGCATCCAGAGTTGTTCACATTTGTTATGTTTTCAGATGAAGCAACTTTTAAAAACACTGGGGAACTACACAGACATAACTGTCATTACTGGTCAGATGTGAATCCACTTTGGCACAGAACAGTTGATAATCAACATCGTTGGAGTTTAAACGTTTGGTGTGGAATTGTAAATGGATATGTAATTGGTCCTTATTTTTTTAACGGTAATGTCAACCAACATAATTTTTGAGAGACCATTTACCTGGCTTGCTTGAAGATGTCGATTTAGAGACCAGGCAAAGAATGTGGGTGCAATTGGATGGTGCACCACCACATTTTGCACGGACTGTAAGAACCTTTCTTAACAAACGGTACCCAGACCAATGGATTGGACGTGGAGGTCCAGTTGCATGGCCTCCTAACTCACCTGACCTAACTTCACCTGACTTTTACCTTTGGGGATATTTGAAAAACACTTGTTATGAACAGCAACCAACGACACGAGAAGACATGATGGAACGCATACGAACAGCTTGTGCAGAAATTTCTTGCTTTCTACGGTAAGACATTTTTTTAGAAGAATTCAACTTTGTATCGACGCAAACGGTCGTGAGTTTGAGCACATACTCAATGGTTAGAAGTGAGAGGCAAAGGGACTCACGTTAAACAAGCACCCCAGTGAGAGGCAAGGTGACTCATGTTAAACAAGCACCCCAGTGAGAGGCAAGGTGACTCACGTTAAACAAGCACCCCAAAGGAAACATAATCCTATTAGGTCCACGTCGTTGTTTCTGGGTAACGCTAAAAATAGGAAGTAAAAAGCTTTGAGAAAGTCATAGGTACTTGGCTGATTTTCTATCTTTTAAAAAATGTAAAATACCAAGTGAGAAAGATTTGTCTTAAAAAAATTAATGGATTTCATGTAATTTTTTTATATTTTAGGCTAATTTTACCTCAAAATTAGACAGATGTTCAAGATCTTTGATGTCTTTTGACCTTCAAATATTTATTTTTAACTTTTGAAGTGCACAGTAAATTGGCCTTGACACGACCTTTCCATGACCTTGATTAGCATTTCCAACGGGCATTCTCTTATTTTTACCAAATTGGAGATCAAAAGCAGGGGATCTCGCTTGAAAAATCACTTTGACCTTGACATAACCTTGAGAACCAAATTCAAGGTCAAGGTTATTGCAACCAGAAAGTGAAACTCTCCACCCTTGACAACGTTTTTTAAAAACATTTTGATGTTTCCTACCGTTATTCCGAGATAACACACATTATTTAACAATTTTCGTAAATTTGACCTTCATATGACCTTCTGTGACCTTGTTCAAAATATCATTTGGAACGTAAAATTTTCTGCACTTTTCAAATCCGGAGTCAAAGGAGGTCTTCCTATTTAAAAAAATGATATTGACCTCGAAATGACCTTCAAAAACAAGTTCAAGGTCAAAGTTGTTGGTACCAAAAGTTGACCCCCTTTGACCTCTACAACTTTTGTCTACAACATTTTTCTTTATCCAACCATAAATCTGAGATATTTCCCATAATAGATTAAAATGGTCCACCCTGTATATCAATTATGTTATACGGTGCCCCAATATGGGCAGACGCTATGTTGGTGAAGCCCTATGCACAAAAGCTGTCAACAGTTTATAGGAGAAGTACATTGCGGGTCGCTTCTGCCTACCGAACAGTATCAGAAGATGCAGTGTGAGTTATTTTAAGTATGCCGCCTATTGATCTTCTAGCAACAGAACGAAAGAACATATACGAAGAAAATCGGCGTGGTGATAATACTCAAAAGGAAGTTTGGAAATCCGCAAAGGAACAAACCCTAGCTGAGAGACAAAGACGATGGGACTCCAGTGGAAATAGGCGATGGACGCACCGCCTCATACCATGTATTGTTGGCTGGACCAATAGACGACACGGAGAAGTGAATTACTACTTTACGCAGATAATGATGGAACTTATGGAAAAGATGGTCAATCCAATTGTCAATGTGTGTGCCAAAAGCTGATTTGATTGACCGTCAAATTGTTGCTAGAGACATTTGTTAATTTAGTTCAATGATTTTATTGCAGCTAATTGTTTAATTACTAACCGTTGGTTTCATAAGTTAATATCGTGGTTACAGGTTCTAATTGGACTAATGAAACGTATGGAAAAAAAAAAATTTCAAAAAGTTAAAATCAAGTTGCTCTTTGCAACCAACAAAGCGGGACATCTAAAAAGCGTTATAATAAATTCTCCCATAGAGTAGAGCATATTTTCGTCGTTATTCTCGACAAAAAATTCACCTAGGTCTCTTTTTTTTCAAGATAGCTTTTCTTTTTAAACGTAATTGTTAATAAACTATTCGACGTATCGAACTGAAATTTCGGGAATAATTAAAGAAAGAGTCAAAATTTAATCTTTAAACAGTTTCACATTGATATTCTAGGTAATAAACGCGCTAGCAAGAGTGAATGTTAACGTTAATGAACTACCTGTGCGCGCGAGGAGGAACGCTGAGCGCGCACGCGCATCCGCACCGCTCTCGTCTGCGCGCCCGACTTTTGATTTGTATATTTCAAATTTGCTTTGGTCTCTGTAACTCGAGAACCGCTCGGTGGATTTTAATGATTTTTTTGTGGTATCTCCTCGAGATAAATGCGATACCGTCATAAAATTATACTTCTATAACGAAATTTTGTCGCAATGCCCAGCTTTCACGGGGACAATATAGAGGGTGTTGGGGGTTTCCATGTTGGGGTTAGAGAAGCTAAGGTCAAACAGCTTAGCATCCATTTGCCAAGTTGCCGAAGCTATAAATAAGGGTTTATAAAGTAATTTCTTATGGTACAGGAGGCACAGCATAATGGGCTTCGCCTGAGTGCTCGACCGGTAAGTCCCCGTGCAGGGGCCGCCGCAGTTCACCTCCGTCAAACATACTAAGACTAAGCTTACCTAGCTTAGAATTTCACGCTCTATCACCCTACGAAAAAAAGGTTCTAGTACTAAAAACCCTACAGACTATCTGCTGCTATTTAATAAAATAAGAATATGCGAATACACAGATCTCTGCACATCATTTTCGTAAAGAAAAGCTAGATATAATAAGATTATTTAATTTGATTGCATGTAACTAAATTTATAATTGTTATTTATGAAACATATTCTATAGAATACGTTAGTCATTAAACATATTTTATAATGAGTAAAATGTTTATAATATTTTTAACTAATATTTGACGTGAATTTTAAATGCCATAAAAATGTCAATTGTAAAGTTATTTTATGACACGCCGTGACGTAAACCTCGATTTACCGCACGTTCGTGCAAAAAATGCTCTCGCTGAATCTCGGTTTACCCACGTTGTGTCACAAAATATCGTACAATACTAGAAGGGTAAAGAGATTTCAAGAGAGGGAAAAAATATCGATTAATATTTTCCTGTTGGTGCACACAAAGTGACACTTTTTCACATTTTGGAAAATTTCACAAATTTTAAGCGCGATCCTATTTTAAAAAAAGCAAGAAATCTTCATTTTAGATTAGTTCATCTTCTGATTAGTCAAGCAACTGATAATATTACTTACCCAACCAGTATTTCAATCGAGATAGGTAGCTGGACGCGCGTTATTTATTTGTTTCTAATCTAAAAAAGGGGCGCGGTTGGAGAAGCAACCGAATGGCGCTGCCGCAACTTCCAAATAGCGCTACGGTCAGATGGCCAAATTCCTATTTCAACAACTAATACAATACCACCGCATACTTTAGAAACAAATCGTTCTGTACTGGCCTTCCATTTATCATAAAGTAGAGTAATTTATATGAAACATAGTTATGAGTGTATATCTTCGACGTAGTATTAGAATTACGATATAAGCTACCAAGGCGGTCACTGAATATAAATTTAAGATAGCCGCTTGTTCTCTTGCTGTAATTCCAATGCTATGTCAAAAGGTGCACTGAATACCATGTTTCATATGAATTTGCTGCATAATCTTCTGTTTTCTTAACAATTTTATATTCACATTTATTAAACTTAAGGTATAAAAATATTACTGCAGAAAAACTTATTTAACTCACGTCATTCTCTAGTAAGTTGAACATTCCCATTTGCGCTAAATGTAGGCTCTCTGCGAATTTTTCCTCAGCTTGGCGGATTTCATCGTCTGAAACGTGAGAACCTGTACGCAAATGTTGCGTCATAGAAATATTAAAACTTGCACTACGTGATTGAAAAAATTATGCGGTACTAATACAAATTTTATATATAACAAGCATAAAATCAAGCCATACAATTTTTTATTTAATAAAGTAAGTTAATGGATTCATCTATAAAAAAATTATATCACAATTATTCTTCTGGCTTTCATAATAAAACAACGTGAAATATCGTAAAATAGGACATTATGCAACCAGGGGTAAAAGTAGTAGATTTTTCCCGCGGGTAGGTTTATTGCCTGAGCGTGTAGAATTTTCGCTAGAGTGCGTTTCATAATCACCAGAGGGAAAAATATTCTCGCAAAAGGAGTATTCGCCCAAGAGAAATATCTACTTTCATTCCGTGTTGCACATAGTAGCATTTTATTCTACTTTCGGCCAATAGGCCACTATTTAAACATAAAAAGCAGGAACGAAACTTTTAAAATTGTTCAGGATTGAAAAATTTTTTTTTATTATTTCCCGCAAATTTTTTTCACAAATTTTCTCATTTTTCTCGCAAATGTTTTTATTTTTTTCGCAAATGTCTTCTTTTTCCCTCGAATTTCTCCTTTTTCCCTCAAATTTCTCATTTTCCCCGCGAATTTCTCTTTTTCCCTAAAAATGTCTGATTTTGTAGAAAATTTTTCATTTTCCGCAAATTTCTCATTTTTCTCGTAAATGGATTGCATTTGCAGGAAAATATACTACTTTCACCCCGCATTTCAGGCAAAAAATGAGCATTTTTGTTGAGTGTGAAAAAATACAGTAGAATTTAAAGAGAGCGAGAGCTATGGTTATAAATTTGATTTTTTTTAGTAATCTTACCCTGGTATAAATGTTCGCGATTTTCTGACCAGTTTTGAGCGAATATTCGCCATACTGGTGAGAAAATGCCGAAAAAACTGCATAGTAAATCGTGTAATTTTCGCACTTTTACTGCCCTGAAACTAGGCAGATCTGAAGTATTTTTAAAATCAAAATAATCATCGAATTATTATCATATTTATTAAACAGAATGCTACTGTTCTTTTATCAATTATGGAACTGTGAATATAAAAATTCAATAACTAGTCATAATTCATTAAAAAAAACTTTTTGGTGGGATGCAAATAGAGTTGAAAAATTCCGAACCTAAAGTACGAAACTCAAATGAGCGTGATAGATATAATTGGAACAGTAAAATTGGACTTATTAATAATATTTTGAACCATCATTATGCAGTACAAACTATGTCCAACAATAATTTACATCTTGAAAAGTTATGATGGTAAATTAATTAATATTAAGTAGATAAATAGGAGCCAGTTTTAGTATAAGTAGTATATCATAGTTCGTTATTATTATGCCATCTGCATTGTATTGTAGCTAGATATCTAAATTTTTGTGTAGATATTTGTTAACTTATTTAGAAATAAGTAACTATGTCAGATTTTACTCAACTGCCCTTGTTTGATTTTTCAGTTCGAAGCCCATAAGAATTTTCAATTTGGCGGGTGACATTTCATGTGAAGTGATATACTTAATATTTCAGCGATGGAGTACATAGTATTTACATGGGTGTCCGGAATGGAAATCAAACTTACATCACTTGAAATTAATTTTTAATTTAATAAAATATGTAAATCAGTTATGTGCAGTTTCCAGGTGCTGATGACGCGGTCGAGGTAGTGCGCTCCGTAGCCTTCATTGTCTAAGTGTGGAAACTGATTTCGGGCACTGAAAGCTATAGAGTGTATTACCTGGACCCCTTTATCAATAACCCTATGCATCAAAATAACATGAACGAGAGAGAGAGAGAGAGAGAGAGAGAGAGGGAGAGAGAGAGTGAGAGAGAGAGAGAGAGAGTGAGAGAGAGAGAGAGAGAGAGAGAGAGAGAGGGAGAGAGAGAGTGAGAGAGAGAGAGACCCGGCATGACGATCAAGAATTTCGTGCGCTAGCCTTTAGAAAGCAAGAGCAAGCGAGACAGACGTCCAACGCTACGGTGACCAATAGGCGAGCGTGCCGCTGCGGTGGCACGGGAAAGCTGGACCTCGGTGTTTCGGCACCTAGCTGATCCCGAACGTACAAGTCTGCAGCAGCTCCCGGAGGTTTTCTCAGAGTACTTTAATGTGTAAAGTTTCTGTTGTTATCTTGGATTTCCTTGGATCTAAGAAGAGCAAATATTTGTGTATAATTTCTGACTTTCTTCTAGCTTGTCTCTGGGTTGTCTCTGTCTAGGCTATTTTGCACATTTCGGCTACCTGGTTGTCTTTTGCGGTGCGATAACGTAAAGTGCGGTGTTATGTAAAGTATGGAAATTGAGAGAGAAAATAGAGGTGTATTTAGTGTTTGAATAAAACTGTCTGGTTGCCAATGTGAGAAGTTTTATATATCTCCAAACCACTTTTTCTCCTATACTATTTGCGGAGCTGAGTTAGCTAAGAAATCTCTCGTTTCTTTGAATCTCGAAACAAAGAGTTGTGAGATTCTGACGCTTGTTGGCGATCGCCTGGCGCCCCGGGTTTTTAACGGTGGGATTTGGTACAGCGAGGCTTTTTTCATGGGTATGAAAAACCAACTTTATAATACACACACACACACGTACCTGAAGAAGCAACAGTCGTGGGCTTTGCTGACGACATAGCAGTAGTGGTAGTAGCGAAACATAAAGAAGAGGTGACAGAAATAGCGGAAGAGGCGACCCGTATAATACACGAATGGCTAACGGAGACGGGTCTGGAACAAGCCAGTCACAAAACAGAAGTTATTCTTTCATTTCTATCACCATCGATGCAAGATTAACTTTCAAACAACATCTGGAAATAGTCAGCGATAAAGCAGCAAAAGTCGGCGCTGCTCTATCACGATTGATGCCAAATCTAGAAGGATCAACTCAGAAGCGAAGATTACTCTTACCGCGCGTGCGGTAAATCGAGGTTTACGCCACGGTGTGTGATAAAGTAATAATGTTTACTGCAAGTCAATAATGTTTACCTGTAAACGTTTCGCGCATATTAAAAAAGTCACATCGTCTAGTTGACGCAAAAATTGAAGCGCCCTTAAAAGGCACCGCTATATTAGCGCATCGAGGGGCCCGAAATCCAGCGGGAAGAACCGAGAAAACCCGATAGCCGCTTGCAGCGTGTGTAAATAAGTGCAGCTGATATGTAAGGGAGAAGCTGAGCTGTGCGAGCACGCTAATATGCTTGGCGAAGAGTGCGTGGTAGAGGGAGAAAGCTACCGCTGCTTTCGTGACGATCGATCTGTCTTCCCGCCCACACCGTGACGGTCGCCGCTCACCGATTCTTTCCCCAGTAAAATGTGTTCTTAGCGAGCCTATAGAAGTTTTAACTTCAACTAGGGAAAGGCGAAGAAGAGAGTGAGACAGGAAGAGAGGCGGAAGAAGAGGGAATCAAGAGGAAGCGGAAGTGCTGGAAAATACTGGTGAAGAAGGGAAAAGAAGAAAACTGAAGAAAAGAGAGAAAAAGAAACAAACATACGCCGCTGGACGTTAACAAAATACTACAGAAGATTGAAAAAGTAGTTATTGTAGAGTTATTGTAAACACAAAAATCTGTGTAAAAACCCTATCACTACTACTACTGCTACTATTTTAATGAGAACAAAAAACCACATTGAGTTAATCAATTTTTTTAATTTTATAATATATTTAGATAAATTTGAAGCTTAAATGTTAACTGTACAAAAACGTATTAAGGATGATTTTAAAATCATAGTAGATCAAGTACTACTAGACCATGGTAATACTAATACGGGAAATTTAGCAACAAGGTGTCTTGCTGAGCCAGAAAAATTTGCTGATTAATTTTTGAAGACTAAAACTCGTGTCACGTATTAGATACATCACAGTTTATTTCTATGGGCTAGGATGAACCCTCACAAACTATTTATTCATGGGTGTAAAATCGAGAAAAAGATACTATTGCCAATGGCTTTATTTTCTGAAGATGCAAGTGAAGCCTGACATAAGTATTACAGGAACAATATCATAATGCATGCTCGACAAACTAGTAGAGAAGATAAATTAGTGGATGTTTTTAACCGAGTAATATATTCCTCTGACCATTTGTTGTCATTGATGTACATTGAACAACGGTCATTAAAACATAGTACACATGCAATTCCAGCATTTGAAAACAATTTTTTAAAGAAGGGCAAGTAAAATTTCTAAAATCATAAACTGTAAAAATTTGTAAAAATTTGTTAAATTATGAATAAGCATTGAGTAATTTTAAATCAGATTATTGATTTGAAATAAATTAAGAAATATTCTACCTGATTTAACGTTATTCCTTATTTTATAACCTTTTGCCGGAATAGATGGTATAAAGAATGGAATTTTGTATGACAACTAGGTTACATTGAAACACTAATATATTAATTGAATAAAATTATAAATTTGAAAACAATTTTAACTTAAACTTGTTTTAAAACTTGCAGTAAAAGATTTAGAGAAGTTATTGGTTCAATTGCTACAGGGGTTGTTGCTCTTATTTTTTCCTCCAATTAGATGAGATGCGACTTATGTGTCGTGGCAGTCTCTGTGTCTTACGCTTTCGTCGAGTTTAAAATCAAATTTCGGCTTGAGGTGCGAGATTCTGACCACTTCGAAGTTAAAATTTTAATAACTATCGTTTTTCAAAATTAGCTGATGTAACTACCAGGAACTTTATTCCAGCTCTTTATTAAGACTAGTACCTGTTTTCTTACAGATGAATCGCTATCTGTCCTAACTGGACTTAAATCTGATAATTTTATTACATCTAAAAAATGTAAATATTAATCCAACGTATAATACTAATTTATAAATGGAATAATCTTAAATCTTGTACTCATATATCTCGCAGGAAACAAATTTAACTAGTTTTTAACAAGTGCCAGCAATAAAGCCAATGATAAACTATATTAAGACGGACTTCCAAATCGTAGACAATTGACTGCTCCTGGGTTTATTATTATATTAATATTTCAATTAAATTAAACTTCATGCATAAAATTGTGATTGCGAAATAGATCGTAAATTTATCTTCATGCAACTGAATTATGTAGTTAAAAAATAATAATGCATGCTTGAAGACGCAGAAAATAGTTAAAAGTAAAATTTCATTAGTAATGAAAAATGACATTTCAAATTAGCTATACATAAATAAAATGAGTAGATAATAACTGTATAACATATATTTTTCAAAATTATCTATTTACCTTTAGCTTGTCGTCTGCGTTTGCAATCAAAATCTAATCTTCTGCCTTGTAATTTCTTACGGTGGTGCTAGAATAAATTCGTGTTTTTTCAATATACATCAATTAAAATACCATCTATAAACATGATATCTATTATTTTATTCTAAATCAGTTGATTGGCCTATGATCTTACAATTGATTAACTTTCTTAAAATTAAGTAATAGAGAATAGACCTAATATCAAAATCATAATTAATTTTTTGTATTCTTTGAATAATTTAAGGGGACGGATACACCCTAAATTGTTAAAAAATTAAAAATTCTATTTTTTGTTTATATTTTTACCAAATTATTTAAAAAATAAATAAACTATTAAATATATTCAGGTATAATGTAAGAAACATAAAACCATGTTTATATGTGCCATATTATCAGGTATGACATTTCTTCAAAGGCCAAAATTAGGAATTTCTATTTTTCAGCTACCGCAGACTTACTACAGATTTGGGCTACAAAGGGCACTTTTATACTAATAGCTTGAAACACATATAGTTTATAGATAAATGTAGGGTTTGTTACGAAAAAATATTATTTAAAAAATATTGTACGTGGTGGCCGATGTAGAGGTCTAGGTGGGGCGCTTTGTAGTTTTTGGTGTGAAGGAAAAAAAATCATACGAGGACAGCGTCTAGGTGTACAGGGTGGCCGATAACGAAGTCTAAATGGTACGCAATATAAAACACTCAAAAAAATTTACTAAAAAGATCTAAAATCTCTAAAAAAAATTAACTTTTAAAAAAGTAAAAGGTTAGGCGAATTTCATGTATCCCGCAAAATTATTATGTATGTCAGTTACGTAGCATTTCATACATATTTATTACAGCAATTCTTCTATTTGTCAAAATTCATTGTGACATTCAGCAACTAAATTACAGATAAAACATCGCTAAAAGCGAAACGCTTTGCTTTTCACATAAGGCACTCGTCCATAATTACAGGTTCGCTGATGAACACACATACATGCACACACATAGACACACACACACACACAAAGTATACAGATATTAAAAAATGTTGGTATTCAAATATTAGTGATAAATTCATTAAACTGTTAAGGGGTAAGACTAAACGATGAGAGAAGACATCGTCTTTTTTTCCTATTTTGATCATTGATTAGTTACCCGATAGTATTTTCAATAAACTCACCATGTTTTATAAAAAAAATCGTATTCTTATGAAACAGATCAATTTTTCAGATTCGTCAACTGCATAATCTAAATAAAACTACTCAGTTTCATTCGAATACTTTTATTGATCTGCTGCAGCAAAAAATAATGTTAAATTTTAATGACAATTGATTTGTGTATAAAAGATTTTAGGGATTTTAATGATTATAGCATATAAAATTTAAAAGTAAATGATACGATTAGAAAAAAATAATCAACGAGACTTTTTTCGCAGTAGCATTATTCCAGCTTGAAAAACAGACTAAACTATTGCTGATAAATGCTGCACTACAGGATAATACTTATTTAACATTCTCGACAGTGGGGCACGAAAGTAAATTTTAAGGGACTTCACTCGAACCGCTAGCGTCCGTAATTATTATCAATACGTCCGCGAACTATGAGGAGGGTTACGACCAGTTTCGTACGTCAAATGTACATGGTTGTCGAGATACGAAAGGCATTTATTATTCTCATCGTTTTATAAAACCGTTCGAAGGTTCTCGTGAGTTAATCTAACCGTCGGACACAACAAATGGCAGATATTGTCGCAATTCTTTTCATGGTATGAAATTTATGTTAGACCGTTTAGGATGATGCATGTACGTCCGGTTGAAAAGTGACAAAAACCGTCCATACGTATTCGATCGAGTTAGTCATCCACCGACTGAATAATGAGAAACTTGCTTTGACAAATGTAAAACGGGTTATTTGTTCCAGAAGTTAATCTCTCCGTTCCTTTTCGTTTTGCGTTCGACGTTAGGCATAAGTCTGCCGACATTAGTCCGTGTACAAATTCGGTAACGGCCGTGAATGACGTTGTAACAAGCTATAGGAACCCAGAGAGAGAAAGGAGGTAACCCCTCTAACTTGATATACTTTTGTTTGATTCCATATTCTTTTCTTTTCTTATCATCTTTATTTCTTTTTGATTAAATAAAAAATAGAATTGTCCTGGATCGCCCGGATAGACGTAGTGGATAAGAGCTGGTACACCTGACCGGCTACCCAGCGTCTTGGGGGGGGGGGGGTGTTGTAACGGTTGCCAGTGCAATTAACGCACGTTGAGCACGTTACGACGTCTCTCCGGGACAGAATCAACATTCTGTATAATACTTCTGTTGTTACAGCTACTAAAGGCGCAGCATGTGAGAGAGTAAGAGAGACAGCGAGAGAATAAGCATCGAGAGAGATTTATTTTCAGCAACGTACAATGTTGCCACCTGCTCGCACACTGCTGTCAAGAGTTGACAACAGTGTGTCAGAGGGCATAGGTAAATCTGTGCTCGCGCTAGCGAGCCATTCCGAGTCTGTCTTCGCTCCGCTCAGTTTCGCGAATAGACACTCTGCGATTGCGATTATTGTGTGCGAGGGTTGCGAGGTCAACCGAACCGAGGACAATCCGTCCGAGACCATCTTCGCGTGGGTTAGAACGGCCGTGCCGGCCACGTACATCTGTAAATACTAGTTCTTATCAACTCTCGCTTACTCGGGCGACTTTAAGCCTCCTCTCTCTCTCACCTCGACTACATGCTGATAGCTGGAATGCGCCCGTCTGGCGCGCTTGTGTAAGCCAAGCACCAATAAACAGTTAATCTAAGTTTTACAATAATCCGCGAGTGTCATTGACTTTTCCTCCTTTTGAATCCACGTCCTGAGTACTACTATCACCGCCGCGTGTTCATACGTCTTTACGTCCGTGCGCGGATAGATTATAGTCGGTAGAATCTAGTGCCTTCTGCACAGCCGACGGAAACGGTGAATAGTAGCATAAACAACAAACAACTTAAAATAATAATGACGGCCGAGCTACCGTCATAATATACATAATCAATTATAATTCTCTCTCTCTTTTTCTCGCATAGCTATAATTGTTTATATTATATTATTATATATAGTTAATGGCATGTCACCGGCATGAAAAGAAAATTTGTAAATTTTTTATTTATTATTCAATTTCTTATTCATTTATTGTATTTATTTAGCTTTAAGTATTTTCTACTGTGCAATTACACTATTATAAATAGGCTTACATACTGCCATCTGACGGGAGGTACACGTGGGTGCCTTACTGGAGAATTGACATTCGTCACTATAACGCGCGCCAATTGCCAAAGAAAAAAAAAGAGAAAAAGGTACTCTGCGCGTTGGAGTTAAAATTCCTCCTTCTCGTTTTTCTCCGGATATGCTCCATGAAATAAGTTAAAATTAAAGTCTATAGTTATAATAACATTCGATAATCATGATGTTTTAAAGAAAACATTTCAACATTTAGTTTCCGAGTTATGATGGTAAGGATAGTTCGCGGAACGCATCTAAAATCACTAGTGATGGAAAAATCACCATGAAAAAATACACATGCGTGACTGAAAATCTTGTTGTCAATGAACTGGTAAAACAAAAATAGAAAAAAAAATAAGCCTAGGTACAGATTAAAATCCATTAAATTAAAGCTGAGATCCAAGCGATACAGTTTTCAGTTATATAGAGTATACAGGGTAAGAAAACAAAATTTTGAAGCTTAAGGGGGCACACCACCTATGACATTAAAATCAAAATTTTTCATTAAAAATTTATAAATGCTTATATAAATAAACCAAATTTTTTTACTCTTCTTAGACATAATTATCTTTATTCTGATGGTTTTAGACCTTCTATATACATATATAATACCTACGTATAGTAAGGAATCCATAATTCACTGACCGTAAGATTCCAAAGGAACGAATGGCCCAAATGAGCTCAAACTCTAGGATATTGTTTAAAAGTACATTAGTTATGGTATGAATGAGGGGATTTGGTTTAAATTTCATAGAAAAAGTTTTATAAGCATATTACTGATTTTTTTATCAATTTTTGATTAATTTTAACATAATTATCATGTAACTGGAATTCAAAACAATTCCACCTCTCACTCGAGCAGAACTAGCGCAGCAGCTTTCAAGGCTTGCGGCGTTGCCAGGCCCATAAGGCCGAAGCAATGAGCCAAGCCAAGAAAACTGCAACGCTGGAGTAGGGAAGGTAGACGGGACCACACGTGGGGGGTAGCACAAAGCTTACTCCCTCTCCTCTTTCTCTCCCTCTCGAACTTCAGCGTCGCTTGCTGAAGCCAAGCAACGGCAGAGCGATGTGTGCCCGCATCGAGAACGGAGCTTTTCATTTTGCTTAAGAGTACTTAGAGCGCGAATTAATCAAGATTATTAAAAGTGGTTTGTTTTTTCCCTTCATTGTTCATATTTCGAATCATTTTGTTGCATTTTTTAATTTTCGGTGTCACTATATTTGTAAAGTTTGAATTGGTAATCAGTGAATCGAATTAGAACTATTTAGATTGTTCTAATTGAGTTTTCCTGCCACATCAAGTTACCCAAAGGGCCCAAGCAGTGTTCTTGTCACAGAAAAGGAGAAAATAAAGGTAAAAAAATCACGATTAACGTTCATTTAAATACACATATAAATATATCAAAGACAGAGCAAACTCGAGGCCGCGCGCCGATTAAATTGGCTACTTCTGTATAGGAGTATTAGTTTCCACTAACCCAAAATCACAAAACAGAATATTTAATAAAGATAGTTTTTTATCTTATCACCAGATCTTATGTGAGACCTTAAGTAGATTCATGGTTAAAAGTCAATGAAAAGATCTCGTGTACGATCTTCTACAAGATTGTACATAAGATAGTTTGTAGGATTTTATTTCAGATCTTGCGAAACATTTTTAATAGGGCTGCCATTCCGGCTCCGGCATAGCCGTGGCTGCTAGACGGATGGAAGTGTCGTCACTGTCGTGACGAAAGATTATGCCCGTTCCTGTTGAAAATATCTGGCTGTATATCCATGTGGATTATTCACGTAGATATCCACGTAGATAATTCACATGGATATCCAGCCAGATATTTTTAACAGGGGTTATACGCAAAAAGGAACAGCAACAAATATATACTGACCTACCATGTTCAATAAGTATTATTCTGTAGTGCAGCATTTATCAGGAATAGTTTAGACTGTTTTCTTAGATGGAATAATGCTATTACGTAAAAAGTCTCGTTGATCATTATTTTCTAATCGTATCATTAACTTATAAATGTTCTATGTTATTATTAATACGATCCCTAAAGTCTTTTATACACAAATCAATCGTCATTAAGATTTAACATCAGTTTTTGCTGCAGCAGATCAATAAAAGTATTCGATTGAAACTAAGTAGTTTTATTTAGTTTATGCAATTGACGAATCTGAAAAATTGATCTGTTTTATAAGAATACGAATTTCTTCTATGAAACATGGTCAGTATATTGAAAATACTATCCAGTAATACAACCGGTATCCAGAAAAAAGACGATGTATCCTCTCATCGTCAAGTCTTACCCCATCACAGTTTAATGAATTTATCAATAATATTTGAATATCTGCATACTTTGTGCGTGTATGTGTGTGTTCATCAGCGAATCTTTAAATATCGGCGAGTGCCTTATGTGAAAAGCAAAGCGTTTTGCTTTTAGCGATGTCTGTACTAACTGTATATCGTTTTGTCATTTATAGATTTCAACAATCATTCAAATATAAATCTCTGAAACGGATAGTGTTTTTGTGAAAAGTGCTAGTCTTCGCAGCAAAGATATGAAAAGTGCTACTCTTTGCGGCGGGAAATAAAATGTTCTATTCTTCGTTAGTGATTTTAGGCGTGCCAGTCTTTGTTAGGAGAAATGATTTATTGTATCTTAATTGACGCGCTTTTATTATTAAGTGCATTTTCAAAATAAACAAGAAATGAAATTTGACTAATTCCGAAGATCACAAAGTAACATCGTACTTTGCAAGAGAAGTAACAAAGTTAGGTTAAAAAAACTCCTTACCTGGCAGGACTTTACTGATTTGACAATCAGTATAGTCCAGCCAGGTAAGTAGTAATCTTAAGTGTCGAACCACGGAAACAATTTGTTTTCGAGTATTTTCGTGTTCCAATCAGAGGCTGCAGTTTTTACAGGAAGAGGACGAAAATAGAAAAAGTACTAGATCCATAAATGAAATACGATAATGACATAAATAATAAAACTAGTTACATTCTTACATACATGAAGATAATCAGAAGGTAGAGCGTATAGCCGTGGACGCCGCCTCATCAGCTATCTTAGCGCTAAAGAACCATAAATTTACGCACGCGGACGACGTGCAAGAGATACACACATGCAAATACTGCGTGCACTCATACCACATACCCGTCGTTGGCTGAAAAACGTTCTTCCTTTCGTGACAGGCTGTCGTGGGTTTGGCAGGACGTTGACGAACAACTGGGGTCCGTAGCACTTACGCACACACCCATACACACAGACGCACACACACACACATACACAGTGGGGATGCCGATACCCCGTATGTGGCGCATTCCGATCGGGTAAAAGCCCCGATAGCTGATGCTGTCTCCATAGAATTGGGGGGGGGGGGGGCAAACTCACAAACCGAATACAGAGGTTTCTCACTTGGCCTCTGATAGAAACATAGCTACAAGTGATATAGGAGTAGAAAAAATCAACTGCAACGAGGGAATAAGTACCTGCTTGGAACGCAGAAGCGCACGGCTAAATCGTCTCGGTGACAAAATTAATAAACTGACTCAATTTTGTCAGAGACTAAAATAATATGCACAAGCAGATTGAAGATTTTGCTTGAGGCATAAGAGCCAACTTCAGGGCTCTCTGCTTAGCGGAGCAGAGAGCCCTGCGTGTTTGTGGATATGAAATAACGAATACTGTATGTATTTATGCATATCACAAGAATCTCGTAGCTCGAAAAATTCAGGAACTCGACTCGACTCGGTTTTTTCGGGAACTTGCACATCCTTACTCAAGATGTTATCTGCAGTTTTAGTAAAAATAAAAGAAATGCTCCGAATCATTATTTGTACAGATATGCTCTTTTTTTAAAGCTACGTGTTTGTGAATTTGAAATAACGAATGCTGTATGTATTTCTGAATGTCACAAGATGTAATCTGCAGTTTTCCCCGAGATGAAAGGGTTACTATGATTTATTATTTGTGCAGATATGCCCTTCTTTAAAGCTACGTGTTTGTAAATATAAAATGACGTATCCTGTATGTATTTATGCATATCACAAGATGAAATCTGCAGTTTTGGTCAAGTTAGAAGGGTTGCTGCGAATCATTATTTGTGCAGATATGCTATTTTTTAAAGCTACGTGTTTGTGAATTTAAAATAACGAATGCTGTATGTATTTAGACATATCACAATATGTTATCTGCAGATTCTGTCCAGATTAAAGATTTGCTGCGAACAATTTTTGGTGCCGATATGATCTATTTTTATCTATGAAATCTGTGTGAATATAAAACACGAATGCTGTATGTATTTATGCATGTCATAAAATATAATCTGCAGATTTGGTCCTGATTGAAGGGATACTGCGAATAATTATTTTTCCAGATGTGATCCTTTTTTTAAAGCCATGTGTTTGTGAATATGAAATGACAAAAATCGTTACGTTATCATTTTCTTTATGTAAAGAGCACTTACATAAGTTTGTTCAGTAGGAAAAGATAAATTAATATTAAACAATATACATTTCATAATTTATAATCAAATAGATGTTTTAAACAAACATTGCAATAAATTATATACTCTGAATAATGTATTATCTATGTTTATTATAATATCTAAATATATCTTATGAAAATTTATAGTTGTTTACAATTCCCGCAAGCCGTGCGTTTGCACACCCCCAAGCTGATGTAAAAATTTATCTTCTTCTTGATGTAATATTACACCCTCTTTAATTTAGGGCCGCACAAAGTTGTGAAATAACCAAAAAAAAACTGTAGAGGGTGACATATTTTTCATCGATTAATTCGATATAAATTTATATAGGGGTGCGGCCCTGAATTAAAGGGCATGTAATATTGATGCTAACGAAATAATCTTCGATTTTAACCCCCGAATTCACGAGAATTAATTACCGTCGAGTATAAATAAATATATTCAATACAATCAACATTCTATAAAAGTAATATGACTACTAGGATACAGGACCGATTTTAAAATTATAGAATAAAATGAAAATAAATTTAAAATATTAAAAAATGTTTTCAAACTCTTTTCATCGTTCCGCGTATGTTTGAGTACAATTTCCGCACCCTATATTGGAAAATAATGTTTAATACACATGCGAAATTTTCATGTCTAATATTTTAAAATCAGAATATTGCTCAAAATGCTCCAATGTATTTATTTTTAAATACGGTTTTACTATTAAAAAAATAATTTTTAATTATAACAAACTTTATATGAGTATTTTAGAAGTAAATCTAATAGAGCAATATACCTAATAGTAGAGATCTCATTTGAGATTTATCAATAAGGTTGACTATAGATAACTGAGGAGGATGTTACAATATTAAATTTTTACATCAGCTTGGGGGTGTGCAGACGCACGGCTCTCGGGAATTGTATACCAATATAAATTTTCATAAGATATATTTAGATATTATAATAAACATAGATAATACATTATTCAGAGACCAAAATACATTATTCAAAGTATACAGGGTGAGTAATTTTAATCTTTAATCTCAATTATCTCGTTGGCAAAGCATGCCAGCGAAAAAAGTTTCGGGTAAAAGTTTTAGGATTTTTCCCTGGCTATCTGCTGATGACCTTGACAATGTCATTGAGCATGACCTTCAAGGTCATTTGAAGGTCAAGTCGATTTTTTCAAATAGAAACCCCTACTTTTGGCACCAGAAATGGAAAGAGCGGGAAATTTGACGTTCGAATATGTGATTTTGGAAACAAATCATCTTTTGTGCGGAAATTACCTTTGACATCAGCCGAACCCAGGATGCACCATCGAGGAGGTTGTCAAAAGGATTTAGCATCCCATTTTTTGTTTTATTTTTTTTTATTTGTTTTTTTTTTGTTTTTTCCCTTTTTGTTATTTTTTTGGTATTTTTATGGAATGTTAACTGGAGTTAACAATTGATTAATTGTTCGAAATTACCGCCGTTTTTTTGGATGCAAAGATCAAGTCGAGCTCTGAATTGTCTTATGGTTCTAAGTAGAACATCTCGAGGGATTGCTGCACAAGCTGTACAAATGCGTTCGATCATATTATCTCGCGTTGTTGGCCGTTGAGCATAAACAACATTCTTAAGATATCCCCATAAGTAAAAATCGGGAGGGGTTAAATCAGGTGAACGAGGGGGCCAGGCAACTGGGCCACCTCGTCCAATCCACCTGCCATTGTAGCGGGTGTTTAAATAATCACGAACAATGCGTACATAATGTGGTGGTGCTCCATCTAATTGGATCCACATTCTTAGCCTTGTGGCTAGGTCTACATTTTCTAGTAATTCAGGTAAAATGTCTCGAAGTAATCTCAAAAAGTTTACCCCATTCACGTTCTCTTCAAAGAAATAAGGACCAATCAAATAGCCATTGATGATTCCACACCAGACCATAACACTCCAGCGGTGTTGATTGTCTATGGGCCTGAACCAATGAGGATTTTCATCTGACCAATAATGGCAATTATGTCTATTCAATTCTCCAGTGTTTCTGAATGTTGATTCATCTGAAAAAAGAAGGTGCCTGAAAAAGTCTTGATCTTGTTGAATCATTCGTATTGCCCATCGACAAAAACGTACTCGCAAAATCATATCATTTGGAGTTAACTGTTGTGTTAATGTTATGTGATAAGGATGATATCTTCTCGCTCTCAATATTCGGGATGCTGTTGATTGAGGTATACCTATTTCTCTTTCTATTTGTCGAGTACTAATGTGAGGATCAAGATGAATAATCGCTAGAATGGTAATAACACGAGGATCATTTTCGTCGTATTCATGATGATGGCGTTGACGAACAAAAGCTCCATTTCGAGCTCTCTGAGTTAAGGTTTGAATAGTAACATTACTTGGGTGTCTCCTATTGGGATAGCGTTCAGCATGAAGTCTGGCAGCTGCTGCATAATTATTTCGACTTTCTCCCAAAATCATGATCATATCACCGATTTCGTTGGGACCATAATCAGCCATGATCAAAATCAAAATAATTTGTTACAGACCAGTAAACAGGGAAACAGATTTTTTTCAATAATAATTATCGATTTACAAGAAGTAAAAAACACGATTAAGCTTTTCTGCACTAATTTGCTATCTACAGAACTGTTAAGAGTAGTTCAGTCTCAAAAATTGACACTAATACAAAATAATGGTATGACTTAACTACATCAAGAATTTTGAAAATTGACACTAATACAAAATAATGGAATGACTTTGAAAATTTTTGAAAACTGAAAAAATTACGAAAATTTTAGAAAATATTGAAAATTTCTGGAAATATTGAAAATTTTTTCATTTTTGAACGCATGTCACTCTCTTTTCATTTATGGGGCTAAAAGTAGGGGTTTCCATTTCAAAAAATCAACTTGACCTTGAAATGCCCTTGAAGATCCTGTTTAACGACAGGGTCAAGATGACCATTCGTCAGCCGGGGAGAAAACTGAAAACTTTTGTGGGTAACATTTTCTCCTTGAATGCATTCGAGTTCAGCTAACCAGTTGTACTGTTATCGGCATGACCAATGACCTTGACCATTGAATTCAAGTTCAAGGCAAGGTCATATTCAAACGTAAAATTTCCCGCTCTTTCCATTTCTGGTGCCAAAAGTAGGGGTTTCTATTTGAAAAAATCGACTTGACCTTCAAATGACCTTGAAGGTCACGCTCAATGACATTGTCAAGGTCATCATCAGATAGCCAGGGAAAAATCCTAAAACTTTTATCCGAAACTTTTTTCGCTGGCATGCTTTGCCAACGAGATAATTGAGATTAAAGATTAAAATGACTCACCCTGTATAATTTATTGCAATGTTTATTTAAAACGTCTATTTGATTATAAATTATGGTTTAGCTAAAGAAATTTATATTGTTTGATATTAATTAATCTTTTCCTACTGAACAAACTTATGTGAGTGCTCTTTACATAAAGAAAATGATAACGGAACGATTTTTGTCGTTTCATATTCACAAATACATGGCTTCAAAAAAAGGATCACCTCTGGAGAAATAATTATTTGCAGTATCCCTTCAATCAGGACCAAATTTGCAGATTATATTTTATGACGTGCATAAATACATACAGCATTCGTGTTTTATATTCACACAGAATTCATAGATAAAAATAGATCATATCGGCACCAAAAATTATTCGCAGCAAATCTTTAATCTGGACAGAGTCTGCAGATTGCATCTTGTGATATGCAAAAATACATACAGCATCTGTCATTTCATATTCACCAATACATATCTTAAAAAAAATATATCATATCTGCACGAAAAATTATTTGCAGCATCCTTACATGCCTTACATCTATACCAAATCGGCAGATTACATCATGTTATATGCATAAATACATAAAGCATCCGTCATTGCACATTAAAAAAGACGTACCTGTAAAAAAATATTATATATATATATATATATATATATATATATATATATATATATATATATAGACCCACACACACACACACGATCGTCATCGAAATACAACCGAGCGAGCGTCAGCAAGCAAGGCATCTACTACTAATCCAGTAATTATTGCAGGCGATTTTAACGCATGGGCCATAGAATAAGGCAGTTAAAAAACTAATCAAAGAGGATGGGTCCTCTTGGTAGTGTAATGTCCCACGTTTATATTATCAAATTATATCATGGTACATCATGCGAACCGGCAACCGTGTGAGCATGTAGAGAGTGCATACGGACCGCAGGTGCGTCCGAACATGACATTGCAACCACGCGCTGAAAATCAAACAGCCATTGACCTGCGAGTCAGCACTGGCCGCGCACAGTTGACTACAACATCAATATAAGCCTATCTTAGTAGTGGTAGATGCTGATTAGTCGCTAGAAGCCGCATATTTAAAATCACGACAATTGCGTGTATCAACACAGAAGCTATATAAGCTACGGGATCGAACCACGCATTGCCTTTTGTAGAATATCTCTTCGTGTAGCGTGAGTATCTGCTTTTCAGGTGTAGCAGCAGTGTAATTGCTGTCCGTGTTGTAGCACGCCAAATCCGTCCAAACACCTAGGGAGCGTGTCAAATCCGTCCCTTGACTAGGAACACTGGAGAGCCCTAGAAAGCTGTGTCAGAACGTCACGAAAGATCGAGCCTAAGGTCCGTTGAGTGAAATCTCCGGCGTTAGCAAGAGCAGTTGACCAACGCAAATTTATACTGCCACGTGAAAGCGTGTAGATAATAACGATCAGCATCTGCCACGAACGAGTGTTTAGAACCATCTTAAGTGCGCAGGACTATCATAGTTGTAAGTCCTTAATTACATAATACCTATAGCATAAATCTATCAAATGAGCAACGAAACTAATCCGTTAAGTTCATATAAGTTTTAAAACAAGTTAAAACCGCATAAACTATAACATCTGTGTCCGCTACAACTGTGCTTAAGTGCTTGGTCAATAAATAACAACATGGCAAATATTTTCAATTAGACGTCTTCTAAATTGTAATAAATATTTCTAATGAACCTAATAAACCCGAGTACTGCACTAAGATGGACAATCTTCAACAAGATAAGAGATACTAGGTGTTACGAACAGAGAGGAGACAGAGTCGAAAAGCTAAAAAAGTAGACGACGGGACTCGAACTCGCGGACCCGAAGCCAGAGGCCTGTGCTCTAACCACTGAGCTAACGTCTACGATACATTCGGACTCTATGCATCGTAGGCTCGGCGGACTCTTATTGCTGACTCGTTTCGCTGCTCGCGTTGCAGACGCGTATGTCTGTGACAATAGGACATCAGCAGTAAAAGCGGACAGACTAGTGTCCGCACGTGAGTAGAGCGGACTCAACACCGTCCGCAGATCCGAGCGCCCACACGCATCGTCGAACGTCCGCATAAGCACCAAGAACGGACAGACTACCGTCCGCACACGAAAGTGTCCGCGCAGGTCACTCAAATTAACTCGCGTACGTCGGATATACTACAATATCTAGTAACAATAAAAGCTTCGAGCTTATGCTAGTTTCCTAATAAATAAATAATTGTTTGTAGAACTCGCACAGCCCGTCCTTACAAAGTACGGTCTTTACAGTAGCATTTGGTCTCCTAGACCTGGTGTTAGTTAACCAGGGTAGCACTTAGACCTTCAGAAGAGGAGACTCGGGATCTATTGTAGCCCTGACCTTTGTTAGTAGCTGTCTACTTAGCTCACTTGACACGTGGACCCTGAGTAAACACTACACAAATAGCGATCACCAGGCCATAATAATGGAGAGAAGAATTTCAAGGCAGAGAATCAGCGCCTGTACAAGGACCAAAAGAGTCGGTTGAAAAACGAAGGATTATGATAAGGAGATATTTCTGATGGCATTGTAAGAAATCCAACTGCTAGAATCAGCAATCAGCAAGGCTGAACAGATGATGGAGAATATCAATCGAGCCTGTGACGCAGCCATACCAAAAACAGTGCACAACTGTCGACGACCACCAGTATACTGGTGGTAGGACAAGGAGATTGAGAGTGCACGTAGCGAGTGCCACTGGACCAGAAGACAAGAACAACTTTCGAGGAATAAGTACTATAAAACTAGAAGAGGCCAGGAAATAGTAGATGCCCGTGAAAAAGAAGTTAAGGACACTAAAAGGAGCCCAAAGGCCAAATTCGTGAAAACAAGCGACGATGCCTTAAGGAATTACAGGACGAGGCCGAACAAGACCCTTGAGGTCGACCGTATAAAGTAGTAATGACAAATATTAAACGAAGCTCCGTGCCCCCTCCAACATACCCGGAACTATTACACCTGGTAGTAACCACACTGTTTCCCAGGCAAATGGAAGAACCAAGTGTCATTGAAAAAGGTGTGAACAAAGAAGCTATTCCGCCGATCACGATTGAGGAACTTTTAGCCGCTTGCAGAAAAGTAGGAAACAACAAGGCTTCAGGGCTGGATGGCATCTAGAGGAGGGGATATTTCCTACAAACTGAAAGAAACAGCGACTCGTGCTCCTGTCAAAAAGAAAAAAGCCACTCCAGGAATCAACACCATACAGACCGCTCTACATGTAGTGATTGACACTGCCTGAGAAGCTATAGAGGGGAAAAGGTAGAAAGAAGGAAAAAAAAACACAAATTGAGAAAAATACACGAGGCACTCCAAAAGCAGGATGCGCCCTTTTATGTAAGAAGGATTATGTCCGACTACTTGAAGGACAGAATCTAATTATATGACACTGAGGAGGGTACCAGGACCTATAAAGTTACAGGAGGCGTGCCTCAAGGGTTAGTACTTGGCCAACCGACTTGGAATATCATGTACGATAGGGTACTAAGACTGGAATCACCCAAGATGAACCCAGGCCTAGAACTGGCCAGCCACAAAATCAAAGATATTATTATTTCTATAGTGATTACAGACTCTTATGCTCGTTGTTATTAAAAACTGTAGGAATAGAGTAATCTCTACAAGCAGTTTTCTTAATTTTCATTATTGTACCGACGTTTCAAAAGATTAAATCTTTCCTCTTCAGGGCATCGATAAAATACATGAAAAAAACTTCGTTGTCACATATCGACTACAAGCACAGTTGTCCAGGGTATTATAATATAATATATAATATATAAACATAATATAAAATAATATATATATATATATAAACATCTCTGTGCGACAGTCTCTTTAATACGACAATAAAGAAAATTAAGAAAACTGCTCGTAGAGATTACTCTATTCGTACAGTTTATTATTATTTCTACTAAAAAGAAGACGAGACGAAGAATAACACTGACGATGGGCCAACATGAGATTGTATCATCTTGATGTATTAAGTGATAAAGCAGAAGAAAAGACGCTACTTTATTAACGTTGATGCCAAATGTAGGAGGACCAACACAGAAACCATGGTTACTTCTAGCTAGTGTAATAACATCAATTCTTTTGCACGGGGCCCCAATATGGGCGGATGACTTGTTGGTGAAAAGTTATGCATGAAAGATATTAGCAAATTACAGGAAAAGTGCACTTAGGGTCGCATCAGCTTACCGTACGGTATCGGGCGAGGAGGTCAGCATCATAGCGCAGGCATGCCGCCTATTGACCTTTTAGCAATGGAGAGGAAGGACATATTAAAGGCGAAAGATGGATTAGCGACAACACGCAAAATGAAATTTGCCAGTCAAATAAGGTTTTTTCGCTGCAGAGAGTAGAAAAATAGACGCTAATTTGACTGGCCTATATACCAAGAATAGAGGGCTGGATGCAAAGAGGACACGGAGAGGTCAATTGCCACGTCACACAGTTTTGGACGGGCACGGATGCTTTCGGGCGCATCTACATAGATTTAAAATAGAGAATTGTTCAAACTGGCCAGTCTGCTTGGACGCTACCGAAGATGCGGAGTATGTCTTATGTGGCTGTTCGCGATACCAAATAGAGCCAGAAGAACTCGAGTATCATCTTCAGACAAGGGTGACGCCTGAGTGAATGATGAAAGCTATGTTGACGTCAGAGGATAGTTAGTACGCAGTAAACAACTACGTGAGGGCCATTCTTGAGAAGGTCAAAAATGACGAAGAGAAAAGAAGAGTAAGACGAGGCAAAACAGCCGAGTAAAACTGTTCCTAGAGAAAGGTCACTAAGTCGTAGATACGAAACGCTCCTCGAACCGATGCAAAGGAACGTAGATAACTGAATTGAACTTAGACTCCCTCTCCTGATGCAGAGAAATGTGGGTGTCGGGTTTGAGTCTGTCCATAGGATGAGCGGTCGATGCTGCACGAAGTAGACAACTGGACGATTCAGAATGAATGAATGAAGAAGACATGTTTGATCCTGAAATGCTAATCATCTTGAAGGATGGGGAATGTATGGAAATGTCATACTCTCAAGGAGAAGCCAACTAGACTAATTAACGGGCCCCACGGAAGTATTGTCTAACGATAGTGTCTGTGGGGATCCGGAGTCAGAGGGCCACTTGCGCAGAGATTTCTCTGCCTACGCCACATAAAAAAATACACACATCTTCATGTTTTTCTCACCTAAAACAAAGACACTGGGGAAAATCCTTGTAAGTCACTTTTAAATACGTAGTTTACCATACCTTTGCCGTAATCTATCTCAGGTGCACGTGACTCGCACAGCTTTGTCGCTACTTGCTACTGGCCAAACCAACCCAAGCGCACTCGAAGGTCTCTGAATCGCACGATTTATAATCAATGTTGTTCAATATTACTTAAAAGGCTAAAAACATTTATAAAAAAAAAATGTTCGCTACTGCAGTTCGCTTTCTTTGACGCATTACGCATAAAAGTAATTTCTATATGCAGATATTTATTTTTATCTTTGAACTCTTTTGGTAATATTCTACTTAAAACGAATATAATTAATAAAAAGTAAACTTTATGTGATTAAAATAATAATAGGCAATTTTCATTAGTCTTTTATTAACTTCTCAAAAATTCAAGTCATAAAATTAATTAACGTTACAACCAATTATCATCTGAATATCAACAAATTTAGATGTTATTATTTATTTTTATTCAAAATAAAACTACCAAAAAAGTTCAACGACAAAAATTATTTGCATATATGAATTGCTTTCATACGTTATGCGTCAATGAGAGCAAATAACTCAGTTGGTAGAGCAATAAACTGTCACGCCAGAGTTCTGGGTTCAAATCCCGATCGAAGAAATTCATTCAGGATATTCATAATATTGTAATACGCGGATTTATACTCGGTTACGGAGAGCAGAATTTTGTTCTGCATAAACACTGCGATATATAATTTAAGTAGTTAAAATAATGAATCTTAAGTTAATAAAACAAACTAAATAAAAAAATAACGAAGTGCTGGTGCTTCATTACCTGCTCTAATATTCCTGACAAAGTAGACGAGGAAATTCAGCGATAAAAACTTACAACATTTATAATATAAATGCACGAAGTTTTCCTGCTTGTACGAAACAAGCAGGTAGCGACCGTAGAAGGATACAACCAACTTCGGAGATCACGAAGTAACATCGTACCTCGCACGGAAAATAACAGTCATATTGAAAACCTTCTCAATTTTAATTTAATAGAACTTTTCTAAGATAGCGGCATGGCGTAGAGTAAGCGAACATAAACAAAAACGTGAACAAAGGGCTTATACATGCAAACTATTGACGAGCGAAAAGTATATAAGCCCAGCGCGCGGCCGTATCTGTCATAAGACTCGCTTGATAGCTTAACTGGACAATTCACCGGACTGGTGGGTTGATGTACTACAGGGGCCCTAGCACATGTGCGATGAGCATAGCGCTCTTTACAAGTGTGTAGGCCATCCTCTTCCTATTGTACTGAATGTCAGCTTCTTACTTCGTGAAACAGATTCAAAAAATGTTTTATTATTCATAATTAATATGTTTTAATTCTCAGTTTCCACCTTCACCTCTACATGGTGTAAGTAATTTCTTGGAGCTTTCGCCTCTGAGTCATATACCGAAGCCCTCCACCATGGCAAGTTGCATCGGAATCATACCGTTGTGCTTCTGACTTGTGGGTTGTGCAGCGTTAGCCTGAGGATCTACAATTAGAAAAAATGTATCCCTCCACTTGTCGTGACGATCTCAGCATCGACTCTTCTCGGGCCAAGCCTTGCATCGGTGATTCGTGAAGAGTTAGGGACATCAATATAGGTTTACCTTCCCTTAGTGCGGGTGACCCTAGATTTGATACAAATCTCAGTGCATCCACCCTGCTCCACCACGTTTCGAGTCTAGACACGAACAGAGTTTCGTATTTAGAAGTGCGGATTCACCTGGTTCGTTTCAGTTCTAAACGATTTGTATTCAATTATCTTATTAACATAAAAAAATGTATAAAAATACTAGCCCTATTAGGCATTTATATCATTATTTAAATACAGAGCGCAAATTTCTGCTGAGATTTCTTACCATAACTTCCTTAAGATCCTTAGTTTGCAAGTGATGAAGTGGTTCTAAAAAGTTTTGCTTTATGTTGTCATCTAAAGAATATTTTACATCAGCCATTTGTTTCATAGAATCACCCATTTCAACCATGGCTTGTCCTGTAAAAAAAAAAATATTTGTAATTTTGACAAAAACAGCAAATTAGAAACAAATTAATAACTTCTATAACAGGAATAATAATAGACAAGTAACGTTAGGATATGCCTTATGGATACTTTTTAGTCGTTTTTGCCATCGCTCTAGCAAAAGAATATTTTCCAGAATTAAATCTCTGTAACACGTTATAGTCGACAAAGCACATAATTAAATATAACAATAAACTTACGTAATGAACCATATATATATATTTTCAAATGTGGGCACAATTTGTTCGATTTTTGCGTGTATTTTGGAATAAAAGTTTTGGTATTACACGATTATCTCTGAGAGACTTTAGTTGATCGGGCTAAAAAGGCTATAGCCGGGTTACTAGGGTGAAATGGCCCCCTTGGAAAATGTATATATGTTATATACCATTCGATGGGGGATAAAAAAAAACTCCCATAGCCAAATTTTTAGCTCTCTGCCTAGTGCGCATGCGCAGTAACGTCGATAAACGTGTTTTTTTGATTTTATTTTTTTCTGAAGTCCCTATAGGATAAAAATTTTTTTAAAAATTCACATTGGTGTATTTTTATGTCATGAATAACTGCAATTTTTTTGGGATTACATAACCTCAAATATCGGATATAAAAAAATTATTAAAGTTTTCAATCGATATTTTGACCCCCTTGTTTTTGAGGTGCAACTTTTTAAGTAGACTTTTTTTGTGTACTTTTTCCCGTTCTTTACGATGGCACTAACGTTTTTTCCTTAAAAATGGTGGCACAACTCGATTTGAGCCAAAAACTGATTTTTTTGCCATTTTTTCACGTTTTTAGCTGGTTATGTTACAATTTAGTTACTAAAGTGACTCCTTTTGAGTAGTTTTGCATATCTTCCCATGAAAACATAATCAAATGAAATATTTTGTTCGCTCCAAGCCGTATTTTTTATATTATCTTACGTTTTCAATGATGGTCTTATCAGAATTTGAGGTAATAAAGGGTTTCTCTCTATATATAAAAAGAATATCGCCGCTGTCAGTGTCTGCTTTTCTCTTTAACCTAAAAATGCCCTCATTTGAGTGATTTAACGCCGAAAAAGGCCATTTTTGGTACCATGTAACCCAAAACTAACCTAAAAATGTCATAATGCAAGGGTTTTCACGCAAAAAAGCCTGTTTTTAGCTAAACATAGCCTTGAAATCGATCGTTTGAGGGTACTTTTGGCGTCTTGTGGTCTTAAAAAGGCCATATTTGGCTTATCTGCCTCTACTTAATTGATTATTCAAAATCTATTGACAGTAATAATTATCAGGTAAAAAGGAATTGAAGTTAAGTATGTTCAATTCGTACAAAGTATAATTTATTATCTTCATAGGCTATTTAAAATAAATTATGGAACGTATACAAGTAGCTTTTTAAAAATAACGAATGTTCACAATAGAAAAAATGATTCACTCATCATTGTCACTATCTTCATCAATACACACTTCAATTTGATCATTAAGAAACATTTTAGACAGAATTTCAGCTGGTCGTATGATTTTTGATAAATATCTTCCATGTGAAAGATAATAGATTATGGCAGCAATATGCGCACAACATCCTATAGTACGGTTACCGTTAGCACAATCACAACAGTGTCTTAAGATGCTAGAATAACCAATACCATTTGGTTTATACTCAACTAAACATTTGTATTGTTTTCTGTTAATATGCCTGGATTGAACTTCAAGTTTGAGAATATTGTTAGTCTCTTTTGAATATCCAATCTTCAAATTATTATCTGCGTCAAGCATTTCCGCTAAGTAAGATATTGTCTGTTTAAGCTGATATGTTCCTGTAAACAGAATTTTCAAATCTTTTATTGTTAATTCAGGAAAGTCTGGTAAATCATCCGAAGTTATTATTTTAAATGGTAGTTTCCGACGACTCCATCTTTTGTCTGCTACTAAAACTGCTAATGTATTTTCAACATATTTTCTAGATTGCATAGCACTAAATATTTCATCTTGCATGTCTTCATCAGAATCTAGGCGTTTGCCAAACAAGTTATTTAAGTAGCAAGAAATTTTACAATAAGATCCAGTATTTTTCACCATTGTATTATCAAGTTTGTGATCTAATAACCTATATTTTTTCTTTTGAACTCCATGCACTGCTTCAACAACCCATCGCAGTTTTGTCGTGAATCTTGTTTCATTTGATTGTTGCGTAGAAAGTTGAGATTTTGAACCTTTGAGTGCAGGCATCAAAACAATATAACCCATATTTTCTAATTTTTGTTTAATGTCCCTGAAACCTCTATCCAGTATAAAAATGTCCCCTTGGCGAAGAAGTTTCTGTAAAATATTCTGTTTCTCTTCCAATATTTCAATCAGTATTTTAGCATCATTTTTATTTGCAAGATATGGACCTAACTGGTCAACAACATAACCATTAGTAGTACATATAGTAAATGGTTTAGTCAGAGGAACTTTTTTTTGGCCTGAATAAGATTTTCTTTGGTACTCGTTATTAGAGCTTTTTTCATGCCTTATATAAGTACCATCAGCAATCAAAATAAGTTGTTTACCAGGATGTAATTTCTTTGCCATATTAGAAGTTTGATTTTCAATCAATTCATTTCTGTCTACATTTTCTAATCCAAAGTGTTTTGGTAGTAAATCTTTTTCGAAAGATAATAATACTGATTGACAAAAACGAGATACTTGTTGTTCGCTTTCAATGTCAAATATTGTAGAGATGAGCGAGTTAGAATTCCCAGAGCGCATTTTGAATAAAAATACGACAATGGCTTGTATCGCTGTCCTTACACAGGAATTCTTCAGAGAAGTGAGTTGATCTTTAAGATAATTAATATTTTCCCACGTTAATCCCGTAAAAACTTTCAATTTTTTTTCAGGCATGGAAAATTCAGCTACTGTATCTAATAAAGTTTCGTCTGCTTTCATTGATAATTGACTCAAAAATTGTAGTAATTCATCAATATATACCGTACTTGTAGTGGAAAAAATATTAATTTTATTTAGTTCATCTTCATAAAATCTTTTTTTAATTAAATGTGTGCAACAGCATCTATTGCCATGTGGAATAAAAACATTCATTTTACTATAAACTTGAATTCGGGCCTCTAAAGGAACTAATATATTATTAGTCTGTTTTTGGTACCCACAAACAAAGCAATATTTATGTGTCGCAATCGTCCTTTGAATAAGTAATTCCGTGGTTGCTCGTACTTTTTGTTCCTTTATTGTGTATACAGATGATTGTGTACTTTCCTGAGATGATGAAGTGACAGTTAGCTGAGAAAATGATTCAGAAACATTTGAATCTTGAGACGAAGCAGTTGCTGGAACATTAACCTTTTTAGGTTTAGAGCTTGATATGTATTTGGCTAATCGCTTTCTACATGAATCACAAATTACATCATGGATGTAAATATCTTTATTTGATAATTGTTTAGCATATTCGATTTCAACTTCAGATTCGATTTCCTTTTCTCGACCAATTGATTTTCTAATATAAATATTACACATGGCACATCTTCGATCATCGCGTTTCCTGATGTTATCTGACTCTTCATTACTATTAGATGCCATATTTATTTAACCATTAGACAAGAAGATCACTTCTGAAATAATAAAATATAAATATTTTACAATACATTTAAAAATGCTGTTAGTTAGTTTTTAAAAATCTAAAAAAATTGTTTGCCTTTTTTTAAATTAAAAACTAGAATGAATAATAAATATTACAAAAATATTATAATCTAAGTTCTTGTATAATCCAGTTTTCTCAGTAGCTTTACATGAAAAGTAAAAAAATAATATTGCCTAGTAAAAGTGAAATAAGTTGTATTTCATTTATAAGTTTTTTAAACAAATAATTTTTTTTTGTCATAAAAACTGTATTGAAGTGCTTGCACCTAGTGATTTTATAAAATCAACAAACCTATGAAATTATTATATTCAATTTGTTTTTTTGTAAAAATATGTTCTTGTATCTAGACATGAATAATAGTGTATTTTAAAATAAATAAATAATGTTGTTTTTAATGATGTTTCATATACGTATGTGTTTAAAGCATAGGTTAGCTTGTGTTTACTTTATTCATTTTACATTTTTTTAACTTAAAAGTTAATTGACAATTAATAAGTTCGCATCCTATTAGTTCTATTTTTCATTTTTATTATTTCTCATGTATTGTTTTTATGTAAAACCAAATATTTTTTCTCATCTCATAATAATTAACTATAGTAAAAATCACATCATATATAGTCATATGCAGATATTTATGTGCATTTTTTATTAATTTGACAGTATTTTATACATAAACAAATTAATTATTGTTCAAGACTTTCTATATTTTATCAATTTAATCATACTTGTATAATTAATATACCGCATTACATCAAAACATGCAACTCATCAATCGTCAAATCCGTTTCTAGCAAAAGTTTATTGTCATATTTTATTCAAATGTTTTTCCTTCTTAATTTTATTTAGTTAATAGTTTCAACAACTTTATGTTTAACTAATTTCTCATTTTACTTTATGTGATTAGCCTAAATTGGTTAAGTTAAATAGATAAAGACTCGTTCCCCTTACATGCATTGTACGTATATCTATATCTATAGGATTGAAAATTCATTTTTATTAATTACTTTTTTGTTAGCTTATTGATTTAAAATCTGATTGCTATTTTTGTTTTAGGATAAGATCGGATCTTTATGCGAGTACTAAAACAGTTTATAATTTAATGTTGGTTTAAACTTTTGATTTTATGCAAGAATTTAATAACGTACACAACATGTTTTTCTTATTTAGCGTATAAAAAGGTCTAATAATTATCTGTTATTATTATTACATTATTATATTATTATATTATATTATTATATTATTATATCATATTATTATATTATTATATCATATTATTATATTACTATATTATCTGTCATTATTTTTGATACAATTACTCTTAATACTACAGAAATTATAATAAAAATTTTATTTTTCTACCCATTAATAAGTCTTACTCTGCATATACCGGTAAAATACAAGTGTATTTATTATAAATACATGGGAGATTTTTTATTTATCAGTAGGTTGGTTACAGTATTTTTTTCAAAACTCAAAGTGTCGGCATAAAAATAACATTTTAGATATTAATAATAGGTTTTGATTTTAAAGAAGTTATTTAACAAAATATTAATTTATTGTGTAATATGTATTAGAAATACATATAACCCTAATATCAAAGCATATAATCTGTGATGTCAAAACTTTTGAAAAACTTTGTTAAATCTTCATTTTTTTAAAAGATATGTAAAATATATAGTACTCACTTTAAATATACAAGATTGTTAGTTTTGAAGTAAACAGCAGAAAGATTTAAAGTAGCCGCGTCAGCCTTCGGTTCCAACTAACTCCAATGTATTTGAAAATAAATACTTAACTACTTTATTATTTTTTCTAGTATTGCTATCAATTATCAGTCAAAAGCCGAAATAGTAAAAAGAAAAATCGAAACAATTTTTATTTGCTAGATTTTAATTTACTTTAAAAGTTATAAACTTATACTAACAGCGTTTTCACCATTCACTTGTATTAGTATATTATGGAGAAAGTACAATTGAGTCCGTCGTCCCGTACCGACCTCGGGACATACCGTCTGAAATAAGCTGTTTTTACGGGATTGGCTAATTCTGTACCGTCGATTGGGTTATCGAACAGAATTAGCCAATAATATAAAAGTGACTTATTTCAGACGGTATGTCCCGGGGTCGGTACGGGACAGGACGGGACGTATTGTACTTTCTCCCTTATATAGACAATTGTAAGAAAAAAAAAAATTAGTTTTGAAAAAAACAATGTTGGCCATTGGTTTGCGCATCGTTTAATTAATTAAGAAATCAAAATACTTTATTTGTTTATGCTCCTGATAATTCTTAATTTTATGATTGACCATTCACTACGCAGATCGTCTGCATTGCAGCCGCCGCGTCAACCGCGCGGCCAAGCATAACCTTTTATTATAAATAAAAATAAACAATAAACAAAAAAGTGCGACAGAGACAATACTTTCGACCAATCACAGAACGTTTAAAAAGAACATAACATTAGCCATCAGTTTTATAATAAGGTGATATCACAATTCTGATAAGACCATCATTGAAAACGTAAGATAATATAAAAAATACGGCTTGGAGCGAACAAAATATTTCATTTGATTATGTTTTCATGGGAAGATATGCAAAACTACTCAAAAGGAGTCACTTTAGTAACTAAATTGTAACATAACCAGCTAAAAACGTGAAAAAATGGCAAAAAAATCAGTTTTTGGCTCAAATCGAGTTGTGCCACCATTTTTAAGGAAAAAACGTTAGTGCCATCGTAAAGAACGGGAAAAAGTACACAAAAAAAGTCTACTTAAAAAGTTGCACCTCAAAAACAAGGGGGTCAAAATATCGATTGAAAACTTTAATAATTTTTTTATATCCGATATTTGAGGTTATGTAATCCCAAAAAAATTGCAGTTATTCATGACATAAAAATACACCAATGTGAATTTTTAAAAAAATTTTTATCCTATAGGGACTTCAGAAAAAAATAAAATCAAAAAAACACGTTTATCGACGTTACTGCGCATGCGCACTAGGCAGAGAGCTAAAAATTTGGCTATGGGAGTTTTTTTTTATCCCCCATCGAATGGTATATAACATATATACATTTTCCAAGGGGGCCATTTCACCATAGTAACCCGGCTATAGCCTTTGTATGCAAACTCTCCTTCACCACCAAATATCTTGTTTTCAGCTTTATCCCGTACATGTACGCAGAATGCAGTCACTTCGAAAAATTGCCGAAATCGTTTTTATGGCTCTAAGTCAAATCCTAAGCATGCTACAAAAAAAGTTAAATAAAGAAGTTATAGATCTCCGAAAAATACATTTTTTTTCTATCGACATAAAATTATGAAAATGCTTATAACTCGGGTTAACAACCCAAAATTCTTTTTCTACAACAAAAAATGAATTATTTACTATAAAATTTTGCGGCTGTGCGTTTTACATAAAACTGTTAGGTGTATAAGTTGTAGATATTATTAAAACACAACTTTCTAACGTGACAAATATTTTTTGAAACTTTTTAACGAAGCATAAATCATTAAAAATGGTTTTTCAAGTAGACAACTAAAACAAACGTTAGGTAGTGAGTGCAAAGCGCGAGCGTTAGAGGTCCTGCCTTATACGCTTCGCGTTTTGCATGCCCTGCATTGCGAAGCGATACAAGGCGGCAAGCTACCGCGGCCGTAATGCCGCACGCGCCGCGCTAGTTCACTATGTTACCGAAACTTAGACAACTTCTTAAATGTCAAAAACGTGTTGTTAAAAATGGCGCCTGAACGTATAAAATTTTGCGAAATTAAGAAAATTGCTTCAATATCAGATTCTCAATGTTATTTCGTAGCATAATAATAAAAAATAATTTATTTCGAATCTTGTGTGGCCTATCTTAATAAGCAGGGGCAATATTATGCCATAAAATCAAATCTCAAAATAGCGGCTGTTTTAAATTAACTAGAAATGCGTATACTACTAGTTTTATTACAGACATATACGGTTTGACATATCAGAATAATCTCATGAAAAAAGATACATATGCTTATGTATTTTTTCCAGCTATATGCGGTAATGTTATTATTAGTACCTGACTCCCAAAATAATTTTCAGCGCGATTCCTTCATTTGGCTTCGAGTTCTAGCTGGTCAAAGTTTAGGTTTTAAGCAATTTTTGCATTTTTTGCCTATTTTCAATGAATTGTAGCTCTTAAGGGATGCAATTTTAACTAAAACTTCCCTGATACTTTTTTTTGATGAAATTTTCTGAATTTTTTAAGAAAAATATTCTCAAGTCCTATATGTATGTTAAGGCTACCTTATTTACAATTTAAACCTTAAAATCTAAAAATCTAAATGTTCGACCCGGTCTCCGACCATCTCAATACAGTAAAAAGATACCTTTTCATATTCAAACGAGAAAAACTCGAGCGGTACCTTTAGGCTAGGGTGACTCCTGAGTCAATGATGACAGCCATGCTAGCGTCGAAGGATGGCTGGTGCGCAGTAAACAACTACGTAAGGACCATTCTCAAGAAGGTTAGAAATGACAAAGATAATAAAAGGGAAGGACAAGGCGAATCAGCTGAGTAAAACTGTTGCTAGACGAAGGCCACTAGGTAATAGATACGAAGCATCTCGGACTGATGCAGATGAACGTGGGTCATAGAGTTGAGCCCAGACTCCCTTACGCGATGCAGAGGAATGTAGGTGTCGGGATTAACTTTGTCCAGAGGATGGCCGGTCGATGCTGCAAGAAGCTGGCAACCGGACAATGCAGAATGAAGAAGACAGTAGGACGATACAGAATGAAGAAGACGAGTTTGATCCTGAACCCCTAATCACCTTGGTGGATGGGGGATGTATGAAAATGTCAAACTTCAAATGAGAAGCCAAAAAAAGGCTAGTTAACGGGCCCCACGGAAGTACTGTTCAACGATAGTATCTGTGGGGATCCGGTGCCGCAGGGCCACTTATGCAGATCTTGCTCTGCCTACGCCACATAAATACACACACACGAGCCACAGCAGCCAGCAGCGGCAGAGGGAGAGCGCGACGCCAATATATATATATATATATATATATATATATATATATATATATATATAGACACACAGACACACACACACACACACCTATAGCGATGATGCTGCGGCAGCGAAGTGTGTGCATCCTCATATGCTTATTTGTATGTAGGTGTGATGTATGAATGTGCGACTGTTTTTGGCGGCTCAATCCGCGCTCTCTTAGCTACCTATAAAAGGCCATGCGCAGCCTATGGCTAGTCACTAGTTGCAGCATCTTAAGCGCACTAGTCTCTACTCAAGCGCAATTACGGCGTTGAGTAGATATTTCTATACTTATAAAAATTTTATTATACTTGTGAAATATGTTACTTTTAGATATAAATGCACAATCCACGGTGCATTTATTTTCATTATATAAGTTCGATAAACCACTCTTTGTAAATACAATAGAAACCAGCAAGAATTATTTGCGAAAATCTAGCAAAGAATATCGGCTAATTCTCGGCGGAAACCCGGCAAGAGTGAATACATGCATACTGCAGTCGTGTTTCAATTAGACGTTATATTTTCGGACGATTGCTTTACAAATAAATAAATGCCTTAAGTATGCAGCTATCTTATTACAAAAAAAATGTAAATCATTCACTCAATGATATATTGTCGGTCTCTACGAAGACTAGCACGTTTAAAATCCCTCTAGAAGAGTAGTACTTTTCATTTTTCGCCGCGAAGACTAGCATGTTTCACGACTTTGCTGCGAAGACTAGCACTTTTCACGAAAACACTTGCGGTTTCGGGACTTTATGCTTTAACAATTGATGATATTTATGAACGCCAAATTGGTACATGTGGGAAGAGGACGTCTAGGCTAGGCCAGAGATTGAACACTCTTCTCCTGAACAATCACTTTATTCTCTCCTCTCTCTCTCTCTCTCCAGCTCAACCGACTTGTACCGTGGTCTGCGGAACTCTGCTGCGGCGTCGGCGGTCGCTCGCAGCATGGCTGCTCTCTCTCTCTCCGCAGTCGGGAGGTGCTGCCACCTAACGTGGGGCACCTACAGTACTCCCCCCCCGAAAAGGAAAAAAAAGACTGAAAAGTATTTTTATTATTTTGATCAATGAAATTATGACGGAGAGAGATTACAACATTTTTTTGTGATTGCGAAGTGTCAGTAGCTGGAGAGCATTTACAGAAGTTATGATTAAAACTAAAAATATTAGAATCTGAGATTACAATATAACGATTGTGTAAATTCTAATGGTAACAACTCGCGGTATGAACTTATTAATATGAACTTAAAGTATTTACAAAGTCTTTAGTAAAGAGACAGTATTGCCTAACGCTCGTAGACTAACGCCGTGTGTAGCGAGATCTTGGCGAACGTGCGTCGGAACATTGATTCGACAGTTAACAAACTTAAAATCTATTTGTTCGCAGGCGTGAATCACTCCAGCTAAGTTAGCTAGGTTGATTACTCGAGTTCTTTTCTTTCCCCACGTATTGTTTATGAGTACTTCAAAGGTTTGTTTAGGACCAGCACTGATGAGTGCATTTAAAATATGGTAGTTGTAATTTATCCGGATCGACCGTAATTGAGGTAAATTTGAAAGAAGTAACGGATAATTGAAGTCCAATCCTAATAAGTTCAACTCGACTAGGTTTGGCGCATTGTCTATGATGTCTGTAACAAAACCTTTGAAATAGTCGTTGTTTTCGAGATTGAGTGTCCTGAGAGCATTCGTACGCAAGAATACTACTCGAGGAATGATCTCAGTACGGAATACTTTACAAGCTGAATAATTGAAGTTAAATGCTTCAGTGACATTGGACGGTGAGAAAATTGACATAATAAGATCGACTGTGTGTCTCTTTCTACCTTGAGAATCTGAGAAATTTAATTCTGTAAGGTGTGTATTGTTTTTTACGAAGTCGAACAGACGTTCGATAGGCACTTCTTGGCAGTTGTTAAACGATAGAGAACGCAGAGAACTGCATTTTTCTCTGGTTAAAAACTTAAGCGATAAATTTTTGTTATTTACAAAGTTCAGTGATTCTAAGTTGGTTATTGTTAGAAATTCGTCGCACCCACCTGGAGTGCTGCCCAACGTGAGTTTGTTTATTGCAAAACTGTCCGAGAGTAAGTCGAAAGTTTTCTTAGAGACAGTGACAGCTGATAGGTCCATTTCGCGCAGACGAAGATACTTGTCGGGAATGGGCCTGTGGCTGACGCAGCGCCATAACAATTTGTTAATAAACGGAATTTCTATTATATTGACTGAAGTATTGAATGAAATACTAGTGAATTTGAAGTTATTGACATCCTCAAGCATTCTATTCAGAGCACTGGGGTGAGAGTACCGATCGTAACAAGAGTCGAATGGAAGCGCTGTGCCATGGAATTGGGGGTCATCATGGCAAGCTGTGTAAAGATTTAGGAAATTATTGTAAGTAAGATAGTGAGCTAAGCGTTTGATCACATCTCCACATTGTAAAATGTCTACAAGAGGAGTGGGTAGAAGCGTTAATTTGTTGAATGCAGGCTGAGTGCTCGGTAAAGGTTCTTGCTGAGTGAATTGATCAGGTCTCGTTTTGATGTATGAGACTCTGCCTCTAGGATCTGTGAAAGTCAGTTCTTTTTTACAAGATTTGATCTGAATAGCGCATGAGGATGACAGCAACTTGCAAGAAATGACCGCGACGGAGCCCTTTCTTGTATTCTTAAGACTATCTATGGAAAAATCGGTGCACCCTTGTGCTGACAAGCATTCGTAGAGCTTTTTCCTAGTAACGCGATACAGGATGTCACGCAGGAAAAGTCGCAATACGGGTTTGTTGTTAACGAACAATTGAGGAACTTGAGCATCTTGGATGACCGGAAAATTTGACGAACTCGCGTATCTGGTGGTGAGTGCTCGTGTTTCGCGATGCTCGAGGGGTTGCTGAAGGAAGACTTCGAATTGCTCGAGGTCTAAATCAACTCGAAAGCAATCCGCACGCAGCTGCTCATCGGAAGAGGCATTTCTGTATGCCTGCAGCTGTGTTCGAGCTTCTCTGACCTTGTCCATGACTAGACGTTTAAATAATGATTATTAGATAAATTAAATAAGTAAAGAGCGTGAGAGGACTTAGTCGCTACACCCCAGCGCAAATGAGCTTGACTAACGTGAGAAAATTTCTCGTAACGTGTTAACAATGTATACTAAATCTAATTTGTTCTTTGGTTGAGTTTCTGAAACGAACGTTCTGACTTGAGGTTTACGAGCGAAAGAGATTCGTTTCTTAGAAGTCTCGTTTTGTAACAGAATCGAGTCCGAATGCCTATTCCTTTTTAAAATGTTCGGCACGAACTTCGTACGTTTGGGTGTATGAGGTTGTGGGGAAGGAATAGGGTGATCCACCGGATCAGTGGTGAGGGGTGCTGGACGTGTGTCGTCTGCTGGTTGAACGCGGTTAATATCCGTCGGTGAAGGAATCCTGATCGGTTCAGGAGTGGTATTTTCCTTAGTGCCGTCGGGATCATCTTGCAGGATGAACGCGGGCTTCACCCGTTCAATGTTGACTGTTTTGACAGTGCCATCCTTATCTATGTTAAAGGTGTGGTTCGCTAGATTGCGCGAAATTATTTTGTGAGGGCCAGTATAGGGCCGCGTCAATGCAGGTTTAATAGGTTTTTCCTGTAACCAGACGTGTGTACAGGTATCTAAACCTTGATGTGTGAATGGCTTGGTAGCTGTCTTGTGATTAACTGGAACTGGTCTCAGTTGTCTCATGTAATCGCGAAATTCGTTGTAGAAGACACGAACGTTCGACTCTTCGTTGGTGAAGGGAGAGAAATCACCGGGAATCCTCATTGACTTGCCGAAAACTAAATCAGCTGGACTAGCATTGGTGTCTAAACGGATGCGCGTGCGTAGTCCAAGCATGACTGTGGGCAGTAAACGAACCCAGTTTTGGTTGTCTCCGTGGCACATGAGAGCTGACTTGATGTCTCGGTGGAGACGCTCCACCATGCCGTTGGAAGCAGGATGATACGACGAGGTTCTGATCCTGTTGATTCCTAGGATCGATAATAATTCTGAAAACAATTTGGATTCGAACTGGGCACCCTGATCTGTAGTGATCGTCGTGGGTGAACCGTAACGACAGATCCAGTTGTCATGAAAAGCACGAGCTACCGTAGCCGCAGTGGTATCTGTAATTGGTATTGCCTCTGGCCATCTCGTGTAGCGATCGATGATGGTGAGGAGATGCGTGTAGCCGTTGCTGTGGGCGAAGGGGCCTACGAGATCCAAACGGACGTGATCGAATCTAGCATCTGGAGCAATGAAATGCCTGGGCAAAAACTTATTGTGTTTGGTCACTTTAGATTGCTGACATGCTGTGCACGCTTTGCACCAAGAGGCGATGTCGCGACTCATGTTCGGCCACACATACTGCTGGTGGATGAATCGGGTTGTGACTTTGACTCCAGGATGCGAGGGTGAGTGAAAGTTGTTAAAAACTTCCTTTCTCAATTTCTTGGGAAGGTATGGACGAATGACGTCCTCGTAGATGTCGCAGTAAAATGTTGCGTGCGCGGATCCCCACGTAAGTTTGCGCAGCTTTAAGGGGTGGTCCGGCGTTTGCAGAATTTCTTTTAGCTCTTCGTCCTTTCCCTGTTCCTCGCTGAGTTGTTTGGCGTCGAACAGTGTTGGCAGCTTGAAAGCGTTGATGCTAGCGAGGACTTCCCTGACTTGTGGATCAGCCAAGAGTTCAGGATCGCTCCAGTTGAAAAATGCAGGAGATGTGAAAGCGTTGATTCTTGACAGTGCGTCAGCAACGTCATTCTCCTCCCCTGGGAGATAAAGAATCTCCGTGTTATACTGGGCGATATATGACAATCTGCGTAAGCGAATTGCTGGCATTTTGTGGTGGCTCTGCTGAAGAGCGTAGATCGAAGGCTTGTGATCCGTATGAATTTTAAATTCTGCTCCTTCAAGGTAGTGATGGAAGTAACGAATTGCTTCATAAATTGCCGTTAGTTCCCTGTCATAAGTGGCGTATTTCATTTGCGCAGGAGAGAACTTCTGCGAGAAGAATGCTCGAGGGCCGCTCCCATTGCGGTATCGGAAGCATCTGTGATGAGGCGCAGTTCAGCGTTTTCACTGGAAAAAGCTGTGAAAGCTAAGTTGATGAGATCCTCTTTGCATTTGCGGAAAGCAGCCTCAGCTTCCGGAGTCCAGGGAACTGGGCGTTTGTCTTTCTTCTTGGCACCTTTCAAGAATTCATTAAGAGGGCGTTGTGTCTCGGCAGCGTGCGCGAGTAAACGCCTATAGCTGTTCACAAGACCTAAGAATCTTCTTAATTCTTCGATGGTCCGTGGTAATGGAAATTCTTGAATCGCCTTAACTTTCTTTAGAGTTAGGTTTGAAACCGTTAGGCGTGATGAGGTGACCCAGGAAAACGAGTTCTGAAACCCCGAGACTGCATTTCTCCAGGTTTACCTGCAGCTCGTACTCGTTGAGGCGATTGAGCACTGTATCTAAGTGCTTCTGGTGCTCTTCTTCAGGCGTGGAAGCGATAAGAATGTCGTCTAAGTAGACGAAGACAAAGTCTAGGTCTCCCAACGCTGAATGAATATAACGCTGGAAGGTTTGTGAGGCATTTCGAAAGCCAAAAGTCATAACTAGGAATTCATAAAGTCCAAAAGGTGTAATTATTGCCGTCTTGGGCACATCTTCTGGTGCTACCGGGATTTGATGGTAGGCTTGGCGTAGGTCTAGGGCCGAGAAAATCTTCTTGCCGTGGCAGAAGGTCATGCAATCATGCATGTGCGGAATCGGGTAACGATCCGGGACTGTGATTAGATTTAATTTGCGAAAGTCGCCGCAAGGACGCCATTGGTTGTTTTTCTTCAGCGCCATGTGAAGTGGACTGACCCATGCACTGTTGGAAGACCGGCAGATGCCCAGCTCGCACCATTTCCGAAATTCCTGCTTCGCTGCCTTGAGCTTCGCTGGAGCGAGAGGACGGGCTCGCTGCGAGACTGGCTGGCCCTTGGTGACAATGTGGTGAAAAACTCCCCTTTTCTTGACCGTTCTGAACTGGTCAGGGCCAAAGACTTGGGGATATTTGTTCACGATGTGTGCGTATTTATGGTTCGGAGCCAAAAAGGAAATTTGCACTGGCTGCACTGACTTGACGAAAGCGGGAGCGTGCGTAAACTGATTTCCATCTACCAGTCTCTTGAGCTTGAGATCTGGCAGAAGATGGTAATGCTTCAGGAGATCGGCTCCTATGATTGAATGCGGAACATGCGCTATGGTGAAGTTCCAAGCGATTTTGTATGGTAGGCCAACGTCCAACTCGCGACGTTTAACGCCATAAATGTTGATAGTAGAGCCATTGACCGCATAGAGCTTGAGGTCAGCTGGCTTACCTTGCCAATTGTCTGGCTTGGGGACTACGGAAATGTCCGCGCCGGTGTCTATCAGGAAGACTTCATTTGAGAGATTGTCTCTCACGTGGAGACGTGCGGTGAGGTTGGACCGGCTGTCAGTCTCCTCGACAGCAGGATTCTTTAGTTTTCCTGTTTGTCCGTTTCTTTTGGCTGCCTTATCTTGTATTCCTGACCGGGGCCACGTTTCCAAGCACACGGCAGCTGACAATTACGCGCTTCCTTGCCAAATTTCCGATGGAAGGTGCAAAAGTTTGTGTTGTTGGAATAGCGCGGCTTGGATTTTGATCTGCCCGAGGTCGAATTGCGTCTATTCTTTGAATTAGTACGAGACCTGTTGTGACGCTTGTTTGGCCTAGAACGACCTTGCTGTTCAGGATTGATTGTCTTCTGAAGTGCAGCTAATAGTTGTTCGAACTTGTCGACCGGGTAGGCGGCAGGCTGGTTATTGTCCTTCAAAGCACTGATGTTGTGTGACTGTTGAAGGATGTCGAAGGCCATATCTGCGCTTTTGACAAGTTCTGCTTCTTCTTTGTAGTTCCAAACCATCAGTCGTATTTGTGCTGGAAGACGGCTTTTCCAGAGCGAAATTACTGTATCTCTGGGCACTCGGTCCTGCGCTAGGCTGAGCAGTTCAGCGAGGAAGTCTGATGGTCGCTTACAACCAATTTCCAGACCTTTGAAAAGCCTGTCTAATTGTTGCTCCGGAGTCTCAGCATATTTATCCGTGAGAATTTTTTTTTAGTTCCTCATATTTGCAGCCTCTAACAAGAGTGTTCATCTTGTACTGGAGCTCGTGATGAATGTCTTGACTCAAGCGTGTGCCGACGAAGTTGAATTTGGCTTCGTCGTCCTGGACGTTGTGAGTCAAGAACAGATCTTCCAATTGCTTGAACCATCCTTGAGGATCGTGTTTGTGGAAGTTCCAGAATTGTAGATGCTTGGTGCTTGGTGCCGTTGGAAGGCAGTGTGGCTGTCCAAGCATGGAGTTTCCTTGAAACTGATTTCGTTGTTGGAAGTCTGCTCCTGAATTGCTACGTGAAGCAAAAGGCAGGTCAGGCTGAAAGGTGTGACCAGTTGAGGGAATGTTACCGAAGACGTTGGGCGTCCAGCTGGAAAAACTATAGCAGGTAGTGCTAGCAGTTGTTGTCGTTGCCAGTAACGAGCTTGCGAAGGTCGAGGTCGTTGTCATTACAGCCTTGTTTTCAATGACGTGATTCGTGGGTTGCTTCTGCGACCACGAGGCGAAGCATTCCTCCATGTACCTTTTAAATTCATCCATCTTGCTGTCAATCTTCTGGTCGATCGATTCCAGGATTTGGTCGGCATTAGGCGCTCGTCGCTGGCCGTCTGAGGGCCTGTTTTTGTTGGTGGCACCAGTGTAGTTGGTAATGGTGCTAGTGGTGCTTGAGGGCCAGAAATACGAAGTTGAAGTTGGAAAATTTGATCGCTGGCTCACTCCTCTGAAGTCAAAGCCTCCCGCTGTGGTACCAGGTGGTTGGCGAAAGCCATCTTGAAAGGCGTTTGCCGTACCGTTGGGTTGCTGGCCAAAGCCGGTTGCCATATTTGTTACCTCTACGTAGTCAAAAATCGTGTTTGACGAAGTGCTCGGTAATGAACCCGAATTAACGTGGGTGATGAGGAAAATGATTGAAATCACAAAGTTCCTAGATAGGAAACGTAAAATTATGGAATTAAAGTTTGTAACCTGTATATGCCGCGGCGCAGAGTTGACCTTGCGGCGTGTGTAAGAGGACTCTCTCAACTAGAGATGATTGTTGTTCCTTCTGCGTGAACCAACGTCCGGGAGAAGGAAGCAACGTGTCTGCACGTGAGAGGCCTGACGTGCCCTAAGCCTTATGAAACTAAAAGAAGATCACACGCTTGTGTTAATTACGCACTCTAAAAAAAAAATATATATAGATTTACTGAATCTATTCGTTGCCGAATGCCTTATGTGAAAAGCAAAGCGTTACTCTTTTAGCGATGTTTTCACCTACATTTATATTATAACATATTTCTACACGTCGTGTGAATATTCAATTATGTTATTACAACAAGAGCCAAAAGAGTATTGTTTATTATTGTTAACGTCAGTCGTGCAGAAGACACGGTTCGGCCCACTCAGATGTGCTCGCATTTATGCGCAGGAGCAAGCAACGTCGGCCGTCCGCAAGAGCGGGATGTCCGTTAGAGAAAGAGAGAGAGAGAGAGAGAGAGAGAGAGAGAGAGAGAGAGAGAGAGAGAGAGAATTCACAATTTTGTAGATAGACATCGGGTACTCGTACAAACGTTGTCCTGCTCTACTCGTGTGGACGTTGTGTTAGATTAATCCTATTTGGATGGTTGATGAGGAGAACTCGTAATTAAACTAGGCACTAATATTCTGTTATAACTCTCTATTTATTTTCTTCTGATGTATAACTCGGGCGACGGAGCTGTTGCTTCGAGAGCGGTCGGCAGGAGAGAGAGTACTTTGCAGAGCACGCGTGAATACCTAGCGCTGCCCGCATGGTGGCGCTAGAATAGCCCTGTAGTCTACTATAGACGGCAAGCGGCGCGAAGACTCGCCAACACGTTGTTCTAGCCTACTCGTGCAAGTAGGCTAGATGTGCTAGTGTAGCCGTCAGGACGCTTCTATCCTGCTCCGTTCGTTTATGATTGGCATTGTGCGTCGACAGTTGCGATAACAGACTACCGGTTCCAGCGATACTGACTACAGTCTCGCGTGCGCAGACTGACCCCTCACCCTTCGACACATAGTTGTCATATTTCTGCAACAATGTGCGGGTAGGTGGCATCAGCGCTATTGCTAAATTTGCTCTCTCTCTCTATATATATATATATATATATATATATATATATATATACAGGGTGTTTCATTTTAATCCGACCACGACAAAAAACCATGGAAAAACTTTAACGAAAAATGACCTTAACAAAAGTTGAAGGGGGTAAAGGGGGCCATCGAATGACACAAACACCTATGACCTTGAACTCGATTTTCAAGGTCATTTGGGGGATCGTGATTTTTTTAAATAGGAACCTCTATTTTAGACCTTGGAATCGGATAGAGCGGAAAAAATTACGTCGCAAAGGATATTTTAAGTTTGCTTTGGTGACCTTGAGAAGGTCAATTCAAGGTCAAATAACTAAAAATCTACTAAACAGCTGTTTGTCTGGTTTTATTTTACTGATGTCGAAAGATGACCTTGACAAAAGTTGAAGGGAGCAAAAGGGGCCATCTAATGACACCAACACCTTTGACCTTGAATTCGATTTTCAAGGTCATTTGAAGGTCATTGTATTTTTTTAACGGGAACCCCTATTTTTGACCTCGGAATACGGAGCAGCGGAAAAAATTACGTCGGAAATAACATTTCAAGTTTGCCTTAGTGACCTTGAGAAGGTCAATTCAAGGTCAAATAAGAAGTATCAGCCTAAGATTGTTTTCCTTTCAATTTTTTCGTCGAATTATCATTTTGTTATTGTAATAAACATTAAGAGAATAATTGACTTAAAATGTGATTATGCTTTGCTGACTTCAAAGCCATTTTGTAAGGTCAAAAGTGCAAAAATGCAATATCAAATGTTATGTGGAGTCCATATTTATATCCTAACTTTAGTGTTGCCCAGGAACAACGACGTGGACGTAATAGGATTGTGTTCCCTTTGGGGTGCTTGATTAGAGTGAGTCTCCTTGCCTCTCATTATGTACAGATTTGAATGTAGGTGCCCAAAGACACCACCATTTTTTTGGATTCTATTCAGTTCTTGGGGTGTTTTCGTAAGCGAATTTTTATCCTATCTTTAGCGTTACTCAGGTACGACGTGGACACAATTGGCTACTAATTTTCCTCATCGAATTTTGCCTGAATTTATTGTTGAAATAAATAATTTATTTTGTAAAGATGATTTTTCATGTTGAATTTTCCCGCGACTCATTGTTGAAATAGACAATTTTTCTAATAAGAGATCTCTTTTCATATGAATTTATCCTCTACTCATTGTTACTTACACTTAGTATTCAATAGTTTACTAGTTATTGAATAGTTATTGATTAGCTAAACTAATCAAATATCATTTGTTTAACATTTTCTCTTTTTCATTCATTGACCTTTATTTTTTCTATTAAAATTTATTACTCATCGAAAGCTATCTAATTTGTTCAGTTTTGTAAAAACAAAATTTTTTATTGAACTTGTTATATATTTTTAACAATGGCTGATTATCCATCCGCTGAAAGGGTTGATATTTTATTGATTCTTGGTGAATCTAGACGTAATTATCGACAAGCTGCAGCCTTGTATCGAATTCGATATCCCGATAGAAGACATCCAAGTCATACAACCATTCGTGAGATTTACCGTAGAGCTCAACAAGGGCAACTAGCACGGGTTAGAGAACGTCGTAATTACAACGAAGATGATCTTCGTGTAATGGTCGTTTTAGCAATGGTTCATTTGAATCCCCACATTAGTACCCGTGAAATTCAAAGGCAAAGTGGTATACCTATGGCTACTGCTTGGAGAATACTGAGAAGTCAACGTTATCATCCATATCATATTACTTTCACTCAGGATCTCACACCTGCTGATATGAGGTTAAGGCTACAGTTTTGCCAATGGGCACGACAAATGATTGCTAATGATCGTCACTTTTTTCAATACGTAATGTTTTCTGATGAAGCAAAATTCAAAAGCAATGGAGAGCTTAACCGACACAACTGTCATTATTGGTCGAATGTTAATCCGTATTGGTACAGGCAGATAGATAACCAAAATCGTTGGAGTCTTGATGTTTGGTGTGGAATTGTTAACGGATACCTTGTAGGCCCATACTTTTTCGATGAAAATGTAAATGGCCATAATTTTTTACAGTTCCTGAGAGAACGTCTTCCAGTACTTCTTGAAGAAGTAGATTTATACACAAGAGCAAGAATGTGGATTCAATTAGATGGAGCTCCTGCGCACTATGCTCGAATAGTTAGACAATATCTTAATCAAAATTACCGTGACAGGTGGATTGGACGCACTGGACGTGGAGATTTGGGTGTTCGATGGACACCGAGATCTCCAGATATGATATCACCCGATTTCTATTTGTGGGGGTATTTGAAAGATGTTGTTTATGAACATGAAACTACAACAAGAGAAGATATGATCCACAGAATTCAAACCGCTTGTGAAAACATCCCAAGAGCTGTATTACTCAGAACAGTAGAACATTTTCAGCAGCGAATTGAATTGTGTATCCAACAAAATGGTGGTGTCTTTGAGCACCTGCGTTGAATTTTGAGCAAAAGTGAGAGGCAAGGGGACTCACTCTAATTAAGCACCCCGAAAAGTGAGAGGCAAGGGGACTTACTCTAATCAAGCACCCCGAAAAGTGAGAGGCAAGGGGACTCACTCTAATCAAGCACCCCAAAGGGAACACAATCCTATTACGTCCATTTGATATTGCATTTTTGCACTTTTGACCTTACAAAATGGCTTTGAAGTCAGCAAAGCATAATCACATTTTAAGTCAATTATTCTCTTAATGTTTATTACAATAACAAAATGATAATTCGACGAAAAAATTGAAAGGAAAACAATCTTAGGCTGATACTTCTTATTTGACCTTTGAATTGACCTTCTCAAGGTCACCAAAGCAAACTTAAAATATCCTTTGCGACGTAATTTTTTCCGCTCTATCCGATTCCAAGGTCTAAAATAGAGGTTCCTATTTAAAAAATCACGATCCCCCAAATGACCTTGAAAATCGAGTTCAAGGTCATAGGTGTTTGTGTCATTCGATGGCCCCCTTTACCCCCTTCAACTTTTGTTAAGGTCATTTTTCGTTAAAATTAGTTTTTTCATGGTTTTTTGTCGTGGTCGGATTAAAATGAAACACCCTGTGTATATATATATATATATATATATATATATATATATATATATGACCCTTTTGCCTTCGAAAATTCCGCTTAAACCATGGTTTTCTGACATTTTTTGACCTATATCTCCTCAAACATAAGTACAGAGGAAATTAGGATAAAAATGTACACCAGATTATTAAAGTAAAGAAAAAACTTTCAATTTTGCCAGTATTAAAAATTTTCTGGGTGCTACAGAATCCGGTTTGCAATTAAAGTTGATAGTTTTTCCAAAAACAAGACTATTTAACATTTTTAGCTTGTTTCTCTTAAGGATTTAGTGAAAAGGGAACCAGGACAATATTACATTGTAGGTTATCAAATTTAAGTAAAAGACCTGTAATTTTACTTTTTTAGAGAGGTTTCTAAGTGATATAGAATCGGTTTCACAGCGATTTTAAAGTAAAGTAGGGAAATTGCGCAAAATTATCGTTCACGTATTTCACGCCTAGGAAATTAAAAAATCTTAAATTTTATAAGCCCGCTTCCAAAGCACCTAGAGGCTTCTTCCAACTTAAATATTTTGTTCGTTTTTTGTTAAATTGCATCGAACAAAGCTGATTATATCTTAAAGATGTATACTTTTATCTTTTATCTTTCATATCTTAAAGAAGTATACATTTGGGTGCAGAAGAAAATGGTTTTATAAAGATTGTGATACAAGATGCGCCGATATTGTTGGGGAATCTGAGCAATAGCCCTTCTAGATTAACCACAAATCACGAATGTTTAGCTGTAGCGAATGTGTAGCACCCAGTAAATTTTCAATACCAGCAAAATAGAAGGTTTTTTCTCTACTTTAATCTGGTATGAATTTTTGTCTTGATTTCCTCTGTACTTATGTTTGAAGAGACATAGTCAAAAACTGTCAAAAAACTATGGTTCAAGCAGGATTTGACCAAAAACATACCAGTTATGGTTTCTCTATCTGATATACATATTTTAATATCTTTACCCTGGTAGCAGCGTTCCCGAGAAAGTACCTGAAAGCTACCGAGATTTTTCAAATCTAGCAGGTTTTCAGAGTAGAATCTAGATGAAAACCCTGATAAATCATACATAATTTCTGGAAGAAATCTCAGTAGAATTTTTTCTCCACTATGATTTGTTCATATAACCTTACTTTTCACACCAATGATCCTGCTCTGCATTGACATTATTTGAAAACATTCATAAATTGATAAATATATATATATATATATATATATATATATATATATATATATATATATATATATATCCCATAAATTCATCTACAACGTTTTTTTGTAGAAGAAACATGATTTTTAAGGTGCACATTAATAGTGAAAACCTAACCCTACACATGCATGCTCTTATACATGACAGTATGTACAGGACTGTGTACTGACTGACTGTATTATTCGAGTACAATTACTATGTAAAAAGTGTCATCTATGTGTTTAAAGTCACCAATGATAAGGTTTGCACAGATATTTCAATCTCATCAGTTTGCGAGCCAGTTACTCTCAACCACTAAATCTCTCATAATCATGCTAAAACCATGATATTGAAGTTTGATGTCTGTTCTTTTGCATTAAAACTTTTTAAATTATTTAGAAACGGCCTGCCATCTCAGTTTTCACTTAACAGTCTTGGTTCGGGTTTGCACCCTGAACCCTATGGTTTTGGCGGCAAAAATACAGGTGGGTCTATACATTGAAAGTTGAATTTATATCAGCTAGAATGAATTCAACTCAATATATTGTACGGCATGCCAACACAAATTAAGTTGCAAAATTTCAGTTCTCTAAATATAATAGTTTTCAAATGAGAGCCAAAATAAAATTGTGAAAAAATTAATCGAAATCAATAAAAATTTGATTTTGCTCTCACTGCAAATGTGTCAGTGGACATTGTCTAGGTAAATGCATCATTCGAGGGCGGTGTCTCGGTATACAGGGTGGCCGATGACGAGGTCTAGGTGGTGCGCTTCGTGGATTTTTGTGTCAAGGTGTAAAAATAATTCGAGGGCGGTGTCTAGGTGTAGAGTGTGACCGATGACGAGGTCTAGGTGGTGCGCTCCGTAGTATTTGGTGTCTAGGTAAATGAATCATACAGAAACGGCGTCTAGGTGTACAAGGTGGCTGATGACGAGGTCTAGGTAGTTCGCACTTGGTTTTGGTGTCTTGATGTAGAAATCATTCAAGGGTAGTGTATCAGAACAATCAGTGATTTCATGTTAGTGATAAAAATGTTACAATAAAACCATGGTCAAAAGAAGCTAAATATGCTTATATTTTATTTTTAAGAGAAATATGAAATACCTAAAAAAATTTACTAAAAAGGACTGAAATCTCAAAAAATTAACTTTTAAAAAAGTAAAAGGTTAGGCGAGTTTGATATATTCCGCAACGAAATAACAGATAAAAAAGAACTGAGATCAACCAACCAAAGTCCAGTTAATTATATTTAATCATAATAAAGCAACACAATTTTTTTTGGTCAATAAAGGGCTTACTTAACTTAAGTTGAGTTAAGTTATATACTGCCCTGTTGAAAATATATACCTGGATATCCAGGTGGAATTTCCATATGGATAATCTATATGGATTCATGTAGATTCCATATGGATTTATGTGGATTCCATGTGAATATTTCATATGGATATACATATTGATATCCATCTAGTTTTTTAAAAAGTCAAGACAATTAAAAATGTTTTATGCGCCTGTTATATATAGTTCATCTAACCATTAATGGAAGTACCATCCGGATGATAACACCAAAACTGGGGTTGTGAGCTCCGAAATTTTTAATTTTTTAGCATTATAAAAAATTTTAATTTCTATAAAATAATTAAAAAGTGAAAATTTTGGAGCTCACAACCCTAGTTTTGGTGTTATCATCCGGATGGTACTTCCATTAATGGTTAGATGAACTATACATAACAGGCGCGAAAAAAAATGTTAATTGTCTTGACTTTTGAAAAAACTAGATAGATATCCATGCGGATATCCATATGGAATATCCATATAGAATCCACATAAATCCATATGGAATCCACATGAATCCATATAGATTATCCGTATGGAAATTCCACCTGGATATCCAGGTATATATTTTCAACAGGGTGATCAATAAGAAAAATGTGGCTGTCTCGAGGACAGCCGATACAAGTGGATACTTAAATATATGGTGTGGAATTTTGGAAAATTTTGAATAGTTTCGTTGCCAGAGAATCAAACGTACACAAAGTGACAAATGTACTAGTCTTCGCAGCGGCGCTGCAAATGTACTTTATATAGTTTTCGACGCAAAATATATATACTATTGCCTTCGCGGCAAAACTGAAATAAATTAGTCTTCGACGCAATTTCAAATGCGTCTTCGTTGTGTGCAAAGTACTAAATCTACAAGGATACATTTAATTTTTTGATAAATTTTTATGATTTTTTGATTTAGTGATTTTGATGCGTAAATCGCCGCCATTTTCTTATTTTTCCAACTTAATCGCAACTTTGACAGAGAGTTAAAAAATCTTAGGTGAAATAATCATTGATCAACTAGTAAATTTAGGATAGGCAAAATATAATACGAGTAAAGAAAATATAATAAGAATAATGGTATCGTACAATAATTTATGATACAACGTGCGTGATCCGAGATTTAGAGAGAGCATTTTTGCACGAGCGTGCGGTAAATCAAGGTTTACGCCAGGGCGTGTCATACAGTGATAATGTTCACCGCAATAAGTCAATAATGTTTACCTGCAAATGTTTTGCGCATATTAAAAAAGTCACGTCGTCTAGATGCTAACATGCGCGGAGAAGAGTGCGTGGTGGGGGGAAAGAGCTGCCGCTGCTTTCGTGACGATCGGTCTGTCGCGCTGCCGTGACGGTCGCCGCTCGCCGATTCACTCCCCAGTAAAATGTGTACCCGGCGAGCCTATAGAAGTATTCACTTCAAAACTCTCAAGATACTTACTATGTAACTTGCCATGACTGTTTCATTTTGTTTATTGGTGAACAACTAAAATGTTCTCTTTACGTCATAAAAATACCATAAGTACAATGCAACGGTCATGGCAAGTCACGTAGTAAGTATCTTGAGAGTTCTTCCTAATTGATCAGTATATAATTTAACATTAATTAATGTAAGCCCTTTATTGACCAAACAAAATTTTGTTGCTTCATTATGGTTAAATATAATAAACTTGACTTTGGTTGATTGACCTCAGTTCTTTTTTATCTGCTATTTCGTTGCGGAATATATCAAATTCGCCTAACCTTTTACTTTTTTAAGTGTTAATTTTCTTTTTTGTGTTATTAAAGGCGTGTTTTTAAAGAAGTTAAGAAAAATGTGTAGAAATCCGAAGATAGATGCTTTGATTAGGAACAAACTAGTGAACGTAGAAGACAGCAATTATAAAATGAAGAAAACTGCTTTAAACTATGAAAAAAATGTTGTCTTAACTTATTAATAGTTATCGTCTGTTGTATTCATTTTTTTATATATTTTCTAAATTGTCAAATTTTACACCCGAAAAAAAAATCTAACTGAAGTATCTAGAAAACTAAATAAAACTGAAAACAACAAAAGATTACTGTTATCTGTGTCTTAATTCCGACATTTTTCTGCTATCATCTGCAGTTTATAACGTTTTTTCTTTTCAATTGTTTTCATTTTTCTTTTTCGTAAGGGATTGAAGATATCGTTATCATTTATTATAAAATGCGACGGTGCCTTTTACACGTCGCGTGAAGGCAAGTTAGCCGAACGCGGAGTACCACTGGCGACAGCTAAGTTGCCAGGGCTCTTCTAAATTTTGTGCTATTTTTCCCGAGGTACATCGCGAGTGCGCGTAGTGCACGTGAATATGGAACATCACCGGAGCAGAGGAAGGACGGCGCCGAGGAAGAGAGAAGAGAAACAGAGAAAGGTGTAGAGAGTGGCACTGCTGCGCCAGTGCGGAGATAGGGATAGTGTATGAGTGCGAGTGAGAGAGAGCGTGAGAGGAGAGCGTGTGCGCCAATCGCCGAGCCAAGCCGAGCTTCGCGCCGTCGGGGCAACGAGGAGCGGGGAAGATGAGCCGTGCAAGGCTGATACGCGTCGGTTTTCGGCCGATGGGACCGCGCCCGAGCGGCACACACGCGCCGGAGAAATTTGCATTAGAGTCTTTGTGAGATTTATTGTGGGGTATAGAGTTCGAGGGTTATCGTGGGGACGTCTAGAAGAAGACGAAACGAGCAGCCAGATCGAGAGGACGACCTGGACTTCCGAGGCCACTTCAACTGAGGGAACAAGAGAGGAAGCTGCGCCAAGGTCATCTCCAGGAGGTTGACATCCCGAGTCGAGCTGCCAGCGTCCGTCTAGGCGTCGAGGCGAGAACTAAGTAGGTACTCAGAGACGAGTTAGGAGATTCGCGGACGCGATCGTGAGAGGAGCGCGAAGGCGAACGTTGTTGAGAGAGTGTGCTTGTGAGAGTGAGTGAACAAAGAGAGTGAGAGAGGATGAAGGAGAGAGAGAAGCGTGATCGCGGACGCGAGGATATCGTCGAGCAGCAACCGCGTCGTCGAGGAAATTCGGCTTCGGTCGCGACAGCGTGGCTCGTGCCAGAGCGCGGCTTTGTTCGGAGATTGCGACGCGACACGCGGGATCGGAGGTGAACGCGAGAGAGTGTATGAGAGAGAGAGAGAGAGAGAGAGAGAGAGAGAGAGAGAGAGAGAGAGTGAATGCGTAGAGATTTTGTAACGGATCGGAGGACAGGTGAGAGAATAAAGTGTTGTAAACAGAGAACTCGAGAGTTATAATTTCCGATTACCCCCCTTGCAAACCCGAGCGAGGGAGAGAGGATTCGGCGGAACCTCCTCCGAGAAAACGCGGAGAAAACGTATAAAAAAATTAGTTGTGCGGGCCTTCGGGCCTCGTGGGAGACTTCCAAATTTCCCCGAGTTTGGCCACGTCACAAAAAGTAAATATTGTATTATGTATTACATTTTAGTACAGAATATAAATGTTATGATTGTTATAATCTCACAATTTACATTATTTTATAAATGTAAATGAAAAAAATTTTTAATTATTATTATTTTTTTGTTAGATTTTGTTAATATTATTAATACTGTCATCAAATAATTACAAAGAGTTTAAAAACATTTTTTAATATTCAAAATTCATTTATATTTTATTCTATAATTTTAAAGCTGGTCTTGTGTATTAGTAGCTATAACTACTTTTATAGAATGTTGGCTGTATTGAATATATCCATTTATACTTGACAGTAATTAATTCTTAACTTCATTTCCGAAGTCGTGCTTTTGATTAGTTACAACTTATCAATATGGTAATCTTATTGGAGCATTTAAAAAACGTCCCACAAGAATTAACTGCCATCAAGTGTACATCTAATTTTTAACAGTATATTTAATAATGACACGTCAAATAATTAAGGGGATGTCGGCGCAAAAGCTTCGCAAATCCACCACGGTGTATTTCGTATTTTGAAACACCTAGAAAAACAGAAAGTCCGATCGAATTTTTCTTTCAGTAAAACGATTCATTAAACTTAACAATACGGCGCTACAGACTCGGTTTTTTATTAGCAAACTTTATTCAAAAAGTTTTATGTAATAGAAAAACAGTGTTTTTGGGATCCCCTTAAATAACATCATAATTAATTTGTAAATCGCGAGCGAAGCGAGCGTTTTTTGCTAGTGAACTACTAAATGTTTTTTAAGATTATTCTATGTTGTGGTAATCAATTTGGATTTAACGAATTCAAAAATTCAGTTATTGAATACGATATATAGTCTAACGATTTGTTATTTTGTTCACTCTCAATCCTCTCATCAGAGTTTAATACAAAACTTTTACCATGAGTTTTTTCAGCTGTATTTTTATTTATTTTTAATATATCAGAATTTAGAGGTGATAAGATTACTGTTTTTTAACGATATTAAAGTGGATCAGTATTGTATTAAAAAATGCCTGTAATGAAATCATTATTACAAATCAATTCTTGTGAGATTCTTTTAACATTATGTTATAATTTGAATTTTGTTACATTTTTAGTTTCTCCTACACCAAGAAGCTCATTTTTAAATTCGGGATTTTTATTTTGTAATTTTATTCTCATTTAATAATAATTTCAAGAAAAATGACCATCATTTACTTCTCTTTGCACATAATTCCATTACTGTTGTTTGATTACCATGATGTACTAAAGGAAGTGTTTCTCTAAAGTCATCGATGCAACAATAATATTTTCTGCAAAAGGATTGTTAATACCACATAAAGCTTGTAAAAATGTATCTATTGCTTCAAAAGCATATTTAGATGTCATTGATTTTTCATCTCAAATTGTAATTTCGACATTTTACAAAAATATTCCAAATTTTGAATTATGAGAAATATTACATGTTGTTTGTTCGTTAATGTTTAATGGTAATTGAAACTGCTATCTACAAACGGTTTTTACTATTCATCAACAAATTTACAGCATTACCAGTCCATGCTATTGTTTAGAATGTTATATTTAATAATAACATAGTATAAATAACTTTTGCTACTTTCACCAGAGCCGTCAACAAAATATATTACAAATATTGTCAATTGTATCTTATGACGGTGTGATTTAATAATCAAAGGCGTAAATACGCGAGCCTCTTTGTCGGCAAATTATTGCTCCAACTGCCGTCTTGCGCAGGAGAAGTTGGCAGTAGCGTAAGTATAGCCGCAATTTAATTTGTTATTGTTTATCAAAATGTATAACTAATAAATAAAAATTCGTAGGAAAGAAAAGTTGATTGAACAGGAGGCTGGAATTGAGCAGTTGAAAAAAAAACTTAAACTTGAACGAGACTTCATTAAAAAATTAAAATATCAAATTCAAATAGTCAAATATAATTGTTGTGTTAGCATAAAATCGTAAGCAAAATGCGTACATGTGTAATGGCGTAGAGTATAGGAAAACTCGGAGAAAGCGGTAGAGTAGCGATTAAGCTTACGGGAAAAACCAAATCCGTCGATCGCCATCCGAGACACGTTTTATAATAGGGTCATTTATGATAGGGCCTTTTTCGGACAGGCGTGGGTCTATAACAATCGATACTCGGACCTTAGTCTATACCTGCAAAAAAGGTAACGGCTAAGGGCGTAGTGGGAGGAAAAGCGACGCCGCATCCGCGTGCGACAGCCAAAATATCGGCAGTGTTGAACGAGCATTAAAGCGAGTAAGATCGACGATCGATTTGAGCAAATGTAACGCTTGATGTCTCCGAATGTAAAAGTATAAGTTCTTCTTTTTTGTCTTGAATAATAAACCTAAATATATATAGCACAACTTATTTTCCCGAGTCTTTTTCAATTTGATAGAACAAAGGCGCTGAACTCACTGAATCTATTGCTGGACGATGTAACGTCAGGGACCGCGGAGTTAACTGTGGCCTATAGTCTAGTAGCAGATAAACATAGTGAACTTCAAAGTATTGCGACCAAACTCCTAGATGAACTGACGAGCGACGAGGTGATAGAAGACGCCGTTATTGAAAAGGAACTTGATGATAATGACGTGTATAAGAGTAAGTTTCTATCGGCAAAGTTCAAGTTTGATAGCCGAATCGCCGCCAGGAACAGCAGGACGCAGAGTGTATCTCCAAATCCAGCGAGTTTCAATAAAAATACTGCTCCAGTAGAAACGAGAGAAAAGAAGCATTACCCGAAGATAGAGTTGGCAAAATTCAACGGTAACGTACGAGATTGGCTTCAATTCTGGAGTTTATTCAAAAAGATTGACGAGAGCACTAATTTGGATAATGAAGACAAGTTCCAGTATCTGATACAGGCCATGATACCAGGCTCGCGAGCGGCGGAGTTAGTGAAAAGTTTTCCGCCGACTGGTGATAATTATGGTAAAGTGATTGAAAGCTTAACGAAACGTTTCGGCCGCGACGATATACAAATAGAGGTGTACGTGCGCGAACTTTTACAACTCGTACTGCAAAATGCAATGTCTTCCAATGAAATAGAGCTCGCAAGCTTATACGATAAAATTGAGTCGTATTTAAGATCATTAGAGACGCTCGGCGTCACAACAGACAAGTGCGCGGCGATGCTCTTCCCCTTGGTCGAATCGACGCTGCCAGAAGATTTGTTGCGTGTGTGGCAGCGCTCAAGCGGTTCTAGTGAAGTGAGCGCGGCGGGAAACTCGTCTGATGCATCTAAAACGCGCCTGGAGAAGTTGATCAAATTTTTAGAGTCCAAAGTTCAGAACGAGTTGCGAATTTCGATGGCAGTGCAAGGCTTCTCGTTGAAAGAAGACAGTGAGAAAGAACGCGTCAAAAAGAGTAAAGGACAGTCCGCGGGGAAAGAAGTCGCGAGTGCGCGGAATCTGCTTGCGTCAAAAGGTAAAGAGAACGTGTGCATTTTCTGTGAGAAAGGCGATCACGAAAGTGCTAAATGCTATATGGCAAAAGATATGTCGATTTCTGAGAAGCAGGCTATTGTAAAGCAGAAGCGTGCTTGTTTTAATTGTCTGAAGTTTGTGCATAACTATAGAATGTATCATGTTAATGTAAAGTGTTCCAAGTGTAACCGTCGGCACGTAGATGTCATGTGCTTTGCGGAGGAAAAATGCACGGGCTCGCAAAATGCAAAGACTGTAAATTCGGTGAGCGCTGTAAATATTCAAGAGGAATGTAGTTTGGCGTCATCGAACGAGATACCGTCCACGTTTATGCAAACGCTTAGAGTAAAAATTCGTAACGACGCGACGGAAATCATTGTGCGCGCTGTGATTGACACTGTCTCTCAAAATTCTTATGTATTCAGAGATGTAGCCAATAAATTGAACTATGAGCCGCTTGAACAACAAAATATGGTGCATTTGCTTTTTGGCGGAGATAAGTCTAGGGTAGCAACGCATAATAAATATTTGGTGCGGATTGGCAGCTTGGACAACAATTACAGGTTCAATTTTCAAGCGTTGGATCAGAATATTATTTGTGCAGATGTTCCCACAGTGACCGAAGGTAGCTGGCTGCAAGAATTGAAGTCTTTCAACGTAAATTTAACGGATGTGTGCAGCAAAGAGAAGTCCGTGGCTCTTCTGATCGGAGCTGACGTAGCGGGCAAATTGTTCACCGGGCGAATACACGTGTTAAAAAGTGGCCTCACGGCAATCGAGACGCACCTTGGGTGGACTCTTATGGGGAAAGTTCCCGTGATTAAAGGACGCATAAACTTGGCAATGTCGGCCATTTTTATGTATGCTAAGGACGCCGACATTAAGGATCTATGGTCTCTGGACGTTTTGGGGATTAGAAACCCTATAGAGCATAAGACGCAGGAACAGCACAACTCGCAAGTAATAAAAGCGTTCAGAGAAAGTATTATAAAAAATGCCGAGGGTCGGTATGAAGTAAAGCTCCCATGGCTAGAGTGTCATCCCGAACTGCGAGATAATAAGGGCATGGCAATTCAAAGATTAGAGTCTATGGTCCGCAAATTGCACGCAACGAGCAAATACGAAGAGTACGATGGCATTTTCCAAGAATGGCTGAGAGCAGGGATCATCGAACGCGTCCCGCTTGAAAAGGAGGCGCACCACGGCAATTATCTCCCGCATCGGCCGATTTATAAGGACAATTCGACGACGACGACCAGGCCCATTTACGATGCGTCGGCCGGAGTCCCATCCCTCAACAGATGTCTAGAAAAAGGTCCGAACCTCATTGAGCAGGTCGTCGATATTTTATTGCGCTTTAGAGAAGGGACCATAGGCGTAATTGCGGATATTAAAAAAGCTTTTCTGCAGATTAGTGTGAACCCGGCGGAGTGAGATTATTTAAGATTTTTGTGGTACGACGCTAAGGGTAATTTAATTGTTTATCGACACTGCAGAGTAGTTATCGGAGTTTGCAGTAGTCCTTTCATTTTAGGCGCGACTATTAATTTACATTTGGAAAATTATTTGCAATCGATTGAGAACGTTGTAAGCGCAGAAAATTCCGATTATGATAATGTTTTTAAACTTAGACACAGTTTTTATGTAGACAACTGCGTGTCAAGCGTAAATAAGGTAAGCGATTTAAATAGTTTTATCTGCGATGCTAAGGCAGTGATGGAGATGGGTATGTTTGATTTGCGCGGTTGGGAGCACACTGATGATGGCGACTCGCTGACTCAAACCGGAGTTCTTGGCTTACTATGGGATAAGCAACGAGATGCTTTATTAATCAATGTTACGACGTTAGAAAAATTAGAGTTTGAAAAAATAACTAAAAGAAATATATTGTCAGTCGCTCACCGCATTTTTGACCCGCTCGGCTTTGTTTGTCCGGTCTCGCTTGGCGCGAAAATTTTATTACAGGAAGCATGGGCAGCTAAAATATCGTGGGATGAGGAAGTTAATGAAATATCAAAGAGAGATTTTTAAAGTGGGTTGAATAACTAAAAAATTTAGGTCAAATAGAAGTACCGCGTTGCATGATAGGGGGCGTAGACTCGAGCACGGAAATCTCCCTGTATACATTTGTCGATGCAAGCAAACTCACGTACGCAGCGGTGATTATTTTAAGAATTCAAAGAGGGCCTAATGTTCAAGTTCATTTCGTACAAGCGAAAACTAGAGTAGCTCCAGCCATTAAAAGTGAAACGGATAAATCCGCGAGTATCCCGCGATTAGAATTGTTAGCAGCGACTATCGGCGCGAGACTGACTAATAATGTCTTAAAAGCCTTAAGCGTAAAGTGCGACAAAGTATATTTTTGGACCGACTCGTCAACGGTAATCACGTGGCTCAATAAAGTAGATAATTGGAGTATTTTTGTAGCAAATAGAGTCAAAGAAATAAGGGAAATAACGGAGCCTGGGCAATGGAGGCATGTACCCGGCCACCTTAACCCGGCTGATTTGCCGTCAAGAGGCTGTACGGCCAAACAGTTGTTGGCATCGAATTGGTGGAAAGGGCCGGAATGGCTTAAACGGGAACCAACAAGCTGGCCTAATAATGAATTATGCGTTAATGAAAAAGAAGTTTTTTCGGAGTTAAAAAAGTCAGAAAAAGCAAGATGTACAACCTTAGTTAGTATCGGGAATAACAGCGAAAAGATAGATTATAGTTGGATTGAACGTTTTTCCGAATATTCGAAATTAATTAGAGTTTTAGCTCGTGTTAAAAGATTTTTGATTAATTTTAAAATTGAAAAGGAGGCTCGAGATTATGGTTATTTGACGTCAAACGAATTTCGTAACGCGGAGACTTCAGTGTTAAAAATAATTCAAGATAAGCATTTCAAAGAATTAGACGATAAACTTATCGAATTTTGTTTACCTTTTAGAGACGAACAGGGACTTATTCGCACAAAAACAAGACTTTTATATCGGGAAGATTCACTTAATTTTAGATGTCCTATTATATTGCCTAGTAAAGACAGAATGGTCGAGTCAATTATTCGCGAAAAACATGCAGAGCTCAATCATGCAGGAGTCGCGAGCACTCTAAATGCGCTGCGCGAGAAGTTTTGGATAATAGGGGAACGAAAAGTAATAAAAAAAGATATAAATAAATGTGTACAATGCCGCAGACATGATGCGAAGAACAGCATCGCACAAGCAGCTCCTTTGCCGCTTAATCGCGTAAGAGATGCAGCGATTTTTGAGATAATAGGGGTAGATTTTGCGGGGCCAATATATTTAAAAGGGCAATTCAAAGCTTGGATTTGCATTTTCACCTGCGCCGTATATAGAGCTGTGCATCTAGAACTAGTGAACTCGTTATCAGTAGCATCCTTTTTAATGGCTTTGAGGCGTCATATAGCGAGAAGAGGTAGACCGAGCGTAATTTATAATGACAATGGAACCAAATTTGTCGGGTTAAATAATGCCTTAAAATTAGTTAATTACAACAAATTAGCGGAAACACTAGCCGTGCAGCAGATTGAATGGCGTTTTAACCCGCCGTCAGCTCCTTGGTGGGGAGGGTTCTGGGAGCGCCTCATCGGTGTACTCAAGCGACTGTTAAGGCGTACTCTTAAAAAAGCTTGTCTTAGTTATGAGGAGATGATGACCACTCTTATTGACTGTGAAGCGGTTATCAATGCGCGTCCCTTAACATTTATTTCAGAAGGCTATGAGGAGGCTATACCCATATCTCCATCAATGTTCTTTCAAGAAGTAAAAGAGATTGGCGACATAGATTTAGATAAAGTAGAAAAATTAGATATTAACAAGCGATTTGCGTACCGTCTTAAAATAAAACAAGATTTGCGAAAGAGATTCAGAGACGAATATCTAGGTGCATTAGCACATCAAAAGCGAAAAAATAAAAGCTGTAAAGCAGTAAAAGTAGGAGACATCGTTCTTGTAGGAAGTGATAACACAAAAAGGTTAAATTGGCCATTAGCTAAAGTCAAACAAATTTTTACAAGTAAAGACGGACAAGCCCGTGTAGTGCGATTAGTAACAGCAACTGGCGAAATAACGCGCCCAATTCAGCGCATATATCCTTTAGAATTAAATTCCAATGAAACAGAAAAATGCGACGAACAAATTGTAATAAAAAAGTTTAAAAATGAAGCCACGAAAGGCAACGATAAAGAGAAAACTGTTATTGTAAAACCGAAATATAAAGAAATCGTGACTAGAAGTGGTAGAATTTCGAAAAAACCAAACAGATTAATGTACAATTAATAACGTAATATTTATATTTCTCATTTTCAGATAAGTCTTATATTAATTGTTCTTGGCATCATTCTTTAATTTTAAGCAAAACTATATATGTGTATTCTTACTTTTCTAGATTTACGATATTTTGTCAATCTAATTTTCGATATATAATGTATTTTAGTTATTTACACCTTTTGTTTGAGGGGAGGATGTTGTGTTAGCATAAAATCGTTAGCAAAATGTGTACATGTGTAATGGCGTAGAGTATAGGAAAACTCGGAGAAAGCGGTAGAGTAGCGATTATTTGTCTTGAATAATAAACCTAAATATATATAGCACAACTTATTTTCCCGAATCTTTTTCAATTTGATAAAACAATAATCGAAGAAATTAATGTAAATCATTTAACATAAAATATCGTTCTGTAAACAACTATACTTGTTGTACACTATTTTTAATCTCGTTTTCTTGGATGCTCGCTGCTGGTTTCGAGTACTGGTGGTGGTGGCCTGCTTTTCTGCAACGCGGCCTTCTGCAAGAGCGTTTACGCGGCATAGCGGCGGCAGCTCTTTCGTCGGTCTTTCAGGTCTGTAAAAAGGATGTGCGCGAGGAGGAAAGAGAAGGGCACTGCTCGGGACACACAAGAACTAATAGGCGGTGCGAGAAACAAGCCGACCGCTAGATAAGCGAAAGCTCGGACCCGGCGCGCGATAATTTGTTTCGAATGCGCGCCAGGCCCCTTCTCTCCGATTCTCGTATCTGCAGCGCGACGTCTGTATTATAAGGCCAACGATCAAGTATTGTAACCTTATACGCGTGATAGCAGACAAATGACTGTCGTTATCGATATACTGCAGTCATTTTCTAATAATGTCAGACGTCTCACAAAAAGGATACATGCTGCGATCGCTAGGAAAACGGTCTAGCGTCCTCACATAACTTTTAATTTTAACGAGCCGTGGGAGCGATTCTAGCCATTTATAAATCACGCGAGGTCGCTCTTTCTGTCCTGCTGCAGCAGGCCCGCTCTGCGTGGGCCTTGAGATAAAAAACGAGGAGGCTCCTAGCAAGGCCGAGCAGTGGACACGACAGCTACGGATCCGTCGTGGGAGTCGCTCGCGCACAATAGTCGGAAAAGGCGCACCTCGAAAATTCGCGTGTGTACAACGGTGTAATAAGGACGAACCCTGCGTGACTCCGATAAATGTAAGAAAACGCAAATACTGCCGCGGCTCTACTTGGCGCAACCGAAAGTCTGCGTGAGGAAAAGTATATTGGGCACCTGTAACGGGCAATATGGATTTCCGTGAGCGTCAGCGTGTTTTCGTGCAGTTGTTAAATTTGACATCCATCTACAGATTTCTCTAACGCGGCAGCTTAGTGAGAAAAAAAATCGCGTCGTACCCGCGGCGACTAACGTAAACACAGGGGTGCGTCGGTTGAATTTTTTTCCCGAGCATGACTCCGCTCTCTATTAAAATTGAATTGAGAGAGCGAAGGATAAAAATCCACTCGTGCGCCGTGGCCCGCTTTGTAGCCGAACGCTAATTGATTCTCCGCGCTTCAGCTCCGTCTAAACGAGATGAGGGAAGGGTGGCTTAGAAAGCCGATATTCGAAAAGGGCGGGGTTTAAATCCCGAGCAAGGGAATTTTTTTTCTTTTTTATTGCAAGGTTAACCTAATTGTAAATGTAACAAATCATATCATATTTAAATAAAAGTAATAATATAATATTTCTACCGTTTTTTCGACAAATAGTGGAGAAAAGAGAGCGATAGCAAGGATAAAATCTAAAACTGAAATGATACAATACATTTATCCCACGCGGCACTATTTAAACTATATGTAATAAACTTGCTGTAATTATTTGTTATACTACAAGTAATAGTAATCCGTCTTAAAAAAGGGATAATAGGTGTGTAAGCCGAGCACTTAGTCGACAAAGTTCGAAATCCGCGATTTTCACCTCTTCGAGCGCCCTCTACTTAAGGTTCCTCACCTTCGATCATGACCAAACTTGCTGTAATTATTTCTTATACTACCAGTAACAATAATCCCTCTTAAAAAAAGGGATAATAGGTGTGTAAGCCGAGCACTTAGTCGACAAAGTTCGAAATCCGCGATTTTCACCTCTTCGAGCGCCCTCTAGATAAGGTTCCTCACCTTTGATTATGACCAAACTTGCTGAAAATTATTTGTTATACTACCAGTAACAATAATCCGTCTAAAAAAAAAGGGATAATTGGTGTGTAAGCCGAGCACTTAGTCGAAAAAGTTCGAAATCCGCGATTTTCACCTCTTCGAGCGCCCTCTAGATAAGGTTTCTCACCTTCGATTTTAACCAAACTTGCTGTAATTATTTGTTATACTACCAGTAACAATAATCCGTCTAAAAAAAAGGGATAATAGGTGTGTAAGCCGAGCACTTAGTCGACAAAGTTCAAAATCAGCGATTTTCACCTCTTCGAGCGCCCTCTACTTAAGGTTCCACATCTTCGATCATGACCAAACTTGCTGTAATTATTTATTATACTACAAGTAATAATAAACCATCGCAAAAAAAGGGATAATAGGTGTGTAAGCCGAGCACTTAGTCGACAAAGTTCGAAATCCGCGATTTTCACCTCTTCGAGCGCCCTCTACTTAAGGTTCCTCACCTTCGATCATGACCAAACTTGCTGTAATTATTTCTTATACTACCAGTAACAATAATCCCTCTTAAAAAAAGGGATAATAGGTGTGTAAGCCGAGCACTTAGTCGACAAAGTTCGAAATCCGCGATTTTCACCTCTTCGAGCGCCCTCTAGATAAGGTTCCTCACCTTTGATTATGACCAAACTTGCTGAAAATTATTTGTTATACTACCAGTAACAATAATCCGTCTAAAAAAAAAGGGATAATTGGTGTGTAAGCCGAGCACTTAGTCGAAAAAGTTCGAAATCCGCGATTTTCACCTCTTCGAGCGCCCTCTACTTAAGGTTCCTCACCTTCGATCATGACCAAACTTGCTGTAATTATTTCTTATACTACCAGTAACAATAATCCTTCTTAAAAAAAGGGATAATAGGTGTGTAAGCCGAGCACTTAGTCGACAAAGTTCGAAATCCGCGATTTTCACCTCTTCGAGCGCCCTCTAGATAAGGTTCCTCACCTTTGATTATGACCAAACTTGCTGAAAATTATTTGTTATACTACCAGTAACAATAATCCGTCTAAAAAAAAAGGGATAATTGGTGTGTAAGCCGAGCACTTAGTCGAAAAAGTTCGAAATCCGCGATTTTCACCTCTTCGAGCGTCCTCTAGATAAGGTGCCTCACCTTCGATTTTAACCAAACTTGCTGTATTTATTTGCTATACTACCAGTAACAATAATCCGTCTTAAAAAAAGGGATAATGGGTGTGTAAGCCGAGCACTTAGTCGACAAAGTTCGAAATCAGCGATTTTCACCTCTTCGAGCGCCCTCTACTTAAGGTTCCTCATCTTCGATCATGACCAAACTTGCTGTAATTATTTGTTATACTACAAGTTATAATAAACCATCGCAAAAAAAAGGGATAATGGGTGTGTAAGCCGAGCACTTAGTCGACAAAGTTCAAAATCAGCGATTTTCACCTCTTCGAGCGCCCTCTACTTAAGGTTCCACATCTTCGATCATGACCAAACTTGCTGTAATTATTTGTTATACTACAAGTAATAATAAACCATCGCAAAAAAAGGGATAATAGGTGTGTAAGCCGAGCACTTAGTCGACAAAGTTCGAAATCCGCGATTTTCACCTCTTCGAGTGCCCTCTAGATAAGGTTCCTCACCTTCGATCATGACCAAACTTGCTGTAACTATTTGTTATACTATCAGCAACATTAATCCGTCTAAGAAAAAAGGGATAATAGGTGTGTAAGCCGAGCACATAGTCGACAAAGTTCGAAATCCGCGATTTTCACCTCTTCGAGTGCCCTCTAGATAAGGTTCCTCACCTTCGATCATGACCAAACTTGCTGTAACTATTTGTTATACTATCAGTAACAATAATCCGTCTAAAAAAAAGGGATAATAGGTGTGTAAGCCGAGCACATAGTCGACAAAGTTCGAAATCCGCGATTTTCAATTCGAGCGCCCTCTAGATACGGTTCCTCACCTTCGATTTTAACCAAACTTGCTGTAAATATTTGTTATACTACCAGTAACAATAAACCATCGCAAAAAAAGGAATAATAGGTGTGTAAGCCGAGCACTTAGTCGAAAAAGTTCGAAATCCGCGATTTTCACCTCTTCGAGCGTCCTCTAGATAAGGTACCTCACCTTCGATTTTAACCAAACTTGCTGTATTTATTTGCTATACTACCAGTAACAATAATCCGTCTTAAAAAAAGGGATAATGGGTGTGTAAGCCGAGCACTTAGTCGACAAAGTTCAAAATCAGCGATTTTCACCTCTTCGAGCGCCCTCTACTTAAGGTTCCTCATCTTCGATCATGACCAAACTTGCTGTAATTATTTGTTATACTACAAGTTATAATAAACCATCGCAAAAAAAAGGGATAATTGGTGTGTAAGCCGAGCACTTAGTCGACAAAGTTCGAAATCCGCGATTTTCAATTCGAGCGCCCTCTAGATACGGTTCCTCACCTTCGATTTTAACCAAACTTGCTGTAATTATTTGTTATACTACCAGTAACAATAATCCGTCTAAAAAAAAAGGGATAATTGGTGTGTAAGCCGAGCACTTAGTCGAAAAAGTTCGAAATCCGCGATTTTCACCTCTTCGAGCGCCCTCTAGATAAGGTTTCTCACCTTCGATTTTAACCAAACTTGCTGTAATTATTTGTTATACTACAAGTAATAATAAACCATCGCAAAAAAAGGAATAATAGGTGTGTAAGCCGAGCACTTAGTCGACAAAGTTCGAAATCAGCGATTTTCACCTCTTCGAGCGTCCTCTAGATAAGGTGCCTCACCTTCGATTTTAACCAAACTTGCTGTATTTATTTGCTATACTACCAGTAACAATAATCCGTCTTAAAAAAAGGGATAATGGGTGTGTAAGCCGAGCACTTAGTCGACAAAGTTCAAAATCAGCGATTTTCACCTCTTCGAGCGCCCTCTACTTAAGGTTCCACATCTTCGATCATGACCAAACTTGCTGTAATTATTTGTTATACTACAAGTAATAATAAACCATCGCAAAAAAAGGGATAATAGGTGTGTAAGCCGAGCACTTAGTCGACAAAGTTCGAAATCCGCGATTTTCACCTCTTCGAGCGCCCTCTACTTAAGGTTCCTCACCTTCGATCATGACCAAACTTGCTGTAATTATTTCTTATACTACCAGTAACAATAATCCCTCTTAAAAAAAGGGATAATAGGTGTGTAAGCCGAGCACTTAGTCGACAAATTTCGAAATCCGCGATTTTCACCTCTTCGAGCGCCCTCTAGATAAGGTTCCTCACCTTTGATTATGACCAAACTTGCTGAAAATTATTTGTTATACTACCAGTAACAATAATCCGTCTAAAAAGAAAGGGATAATTGGTGTGTAAGCCGAGCACTTAGTCGAAAAAGTTCGAAATCCGCGATTTTCACCTCTTCGAGCGCCCTCTACTTAAGGTTCCTCACCTTCGATCATGACCAAACTTGCTGTAATTATTTCTTATACTACCAGTAACAATAATCCCTCTTAAAAAAAGGGATAATAGGTGTGTAAGCCGAGCACTTAGTCGACAAAGTTCGAAATCCGCGATTTTCACCTCTTCGAGCGCCCTCTAGATAAGGTTCCTCACCTTTGATTATGACCAAACTTGCTGAAAATTATTTGTTATACTACCAGTAACAATAATCCGTCTAAAAAAAAAGGGATAATTGGTGTGTAAGCCGAGCACTTAGTCGAAAAAGTTCGAAATCCGCGATTTTCACCTCTTCGAGCGCCCTCTAGATAAGGTTTCTCACCTTCGATTTTAACCAAACTTGCTGTAATTATTTGTTATACTACAAGTAATAATAAACCATCGCAAAAAAAGGAATAATAGGTGTGTAAGCCGAGCACTTAGTCGACAAAGTTCGAAATCAGCGATTTTCACCTCTTCGAGCGTCCTCTAGATAAGGTGCCTCACCTTCGATTTTAACCAAACTTGCTGTATTTATTTGCTATACTACCAGTAACAATAATCCGTCTAAAAAAAAGGGATAATAGGTGTGTAAGCCGAGCACATAGTCGACAAAGTTCGAAATCCGCGATTTTCACCTCTTCGAGTGCCCTCTAGATAAGGTTCCTCACCTTCGATCATGACCAAACTTGCTGTAACTATTTGTTATACTATCAGCAACATTAATCCGTCTAAGAAAAAAGGGATAATAGGTGTGTAAGCCGAGCACATAGTCGACAAAGTTCGAAATCCGCGATTTTCACCTCTTCGAGTGCCCTCTAGATAAGGTTCCTCACCTTCGATCATGACCAAACTTGCTGTAACTATTTGTTATACTACCAGTAACAATAATCCGTCTTTAAAAAAGGGATAATAGGTGTGTAAGCCTAGCACTTAGTCGACAAAGTTCGAAATCCGCGATTTTCACCTCTTCGAGCGCCCTCTAGATAAGGTTCCTCACCTTTGATTATGACCAAACTTGCTGAAAATTATTTGTTATACTACCAGTAACAATAATCTCTCTTAAAAAAAGGGATAATAGGTGTGTAAGCCGAGCACTTAGTCGACAAAGTTCGAAATCCGCGATTTTCACCTCTTCGAGCGTCTTCTAGATAAGGTACCTCACCTTCGATTTTAACCAAACTTGCTGTATTTATTTGCTATACTACCAGTAACAATAATCCGTCTTAAAAAAAGGGATAATGGGTGTGTAAGCCGAGCACTTAGTCGACAAAGTTCAAAATCAGCGATTTTCACCTCTTCGAGCGCCCTCTACTTAAGGTTCCTCATCTTCGATCATGACCAAACTTGCTGTAATTATTTGTTATACTACAAGTTATAATAAACCATCGCAAAAAAAGGGATAATAGGTGTGTAAGCCGAGCACTTAGTCGACAAAGTTCGAAATCCGCGATTTTCACCTCTTCGAGCGCCCTCTACTTAAGGTTCCTCACCTTCGATCATGACCAAACTTGCTGTAATTATTTCTTATACTACCAGTAACAATAATCCCTCTTAAAAAAAGGGATAATAGGTGTGTAAGCCGAGCACTTAGTCGACAAATTTCGAAATCCGCGATTTTCACCTCTTCGAGCGCCCTCTAGATAAGGTTCCTCACCTTTGATTATGACCAAACTTGCTGAAAATTATTTGTTATACTACCAGTAACAATAATCCGTCTAAAAAAAAAGGGATAATTGGTGTGTAAGCCGAGCACTTAGTCGAAAAAGTTCGAAATCCGCGATTTTCACCTCTTCGAGCGCCCTCTACTTAAGGTTCCTCACCTTCGATCATGACCAAACTTGCTGTAATTATTTCTTATACTACCAGTAACAATAATCCGTCTTAAAAAAAGGGATAATGGGTGTGTAAGCCGAGCACTTAGTCGACAAAGTTCAAAATCAGCGATTTTCACCTCTTCGAGCGCCCTCTACTTAAGGTTCCTCATCTTCGATCATGACCAAACTTGCTGTAATTATTTGTTATACTACAAGTTATAATAAACCATCGCAAAAAAAAGGGATAATTGGTGTGTAAGCCGAGCACTTAGTCGACAAAGTTCGAAATCCGCGATTTTCAATTCGAGCGCCCTCTAGATACGGTTCCTCACCTTCGATTTTAACCAAACTTGCTGTAATTATTTGTTATACTACCAGTAACAATAATCCGTCTAAAAAAAAGGGATAATAGATGTGTAAGCCGAGCACATAGACGACAAAGTTCGAAATCCGCGATTTTCACTTCGAGCGCCCTCTAGATAAGGTTTCTCACCTTCGATTTTAACCAAACTTGCTGTAATTATTTGTTATACTACAAGTAATAATAAACCATCGCAAAAACAGGGATAATAGGTGTGTAAGCCGAGCACTTAGTCGACAAAGTTCGAAATCCGCGATTTTCACCTCTTCGAGAGCCCTCTAGATAAGGTTTCTCACCTTCGATTTTAACCAAACTTGCTGTAATTATTTGTTATACTACCAGTAACAATAATCCGTCTAAAAAAAAAGGGATAATTGGTGTGTAAGCCGAGCACTTAGTCGAAAAAGTTCGAAATCCGCGATTTTCACCTCTTCGAGCGTCCTCTAGATAAGGTGCCTCACCTTCGATTTTAACCAAACTTGCTGTATTTATTTGCTATACTACCAGTAACAATAATCCGTCTTAAAAAAAGGGATAATGGGTGTGTAAGCCGAGCACTTAGTCGACAAAGTTCGAAATCAGCGATTTTCACCTCTTCGAGCGCCCTCTACTTAAGGTTCCTCATCTTCGATCATGACCAAACTTGCTGTAATTATTTGTTATACTACAAGTTATAATAAACCATCGCAAAAAAAAGGGATAATGGGTGTGTAAGCCGAGCACTTAGTCGACAAAGTTCAAAATCAGCGATTTTCACCTCTTCGAGCGCCCTCTACTTAAGGTTCCACATCTTCGATCATGACCAAACTTGCTGTAATTATTTGTTATACTACAAGTAATAATAAACCATCGCAAAAAAAGGGATAATAGGTGTGTAAGCCGAGCACTTAGTCGACAAAGTTCGAAATCCGCGATTTTCACCTCTTCGAGGCCCTCTAGATAAGGTTCCTCACCTTCGATCATGACCAAACTTGCTGTAATATTTGTTATACTACAGCAACATAATCCGTCTAAAAAAAAGGGATAATAGGTGTGTAAGCCGAGCACATAGTCGACAAAGTTCGAAATCCGCGATTTTCACCTCTTCGAGTGCCCTCTAGATAAGGTTCCTCACCTTCGATCATGACCAAACTTGCTGTAACTATTTGTTATACTACAGTAACAATAATCCGTCTAAAAAAAAGGGATAATAGGTGTGTAAGCCGAGCACATAGTCGACAAAGTTCGAAATCCGCGATTTTCAATTCGAGCGCCCTCTAGATACGGTTCCTCACCTTCGATTTTAACCAAACTTGCTGTAAATATTTGTTATACTACCAGTAACAATAAACCATCGCAAAAAAAGGAATAATAGGTGTGTAAGCCGAGCACTTAGTCGAAAAGTTCGAAATCCGCGATTTTCACCTCTTCGAGCGTCCTCTAGATAAGGTACCTCACCTTCGATTTTAACCAAACTTGCTGTATTTATTTGCTATACTACCAGTAACAATAATCCGTCTTAAAAAAAGGGATAATGGGTGTGTAAGCCGAGCACTTAGTCGACAAAGTTCAAAATCAGCGATTTTCACCTCTTCGAGCGCCCTCTACTTAAGGTTCCTCATCTTCGATCATGACCAAACTTGCTGTAATTATTTGTTATACTACAAGTTATAATAAACCATCGCAAAAAAAAGGGATAATTGGTGTGTAAGCCGAGCACTTAGTCGACAAAGTTCGAAATCCGCGATTTTCAATTCGAGCGCCCTCTAGATACGGTTCCTCACCTTCGATTTTAACCAAACTTGCTGTAATTATTTGTTATACTACCAGTAACAATAATCCGTCTAAAAAAAAGGGATAATTGGTGTGTAAGCCGAGCACTTAGTCGAAAAAGTTCGAAATCCGCGATTTTCACCTCTTCGAGCGCCCTCTAGATAAGGTTTCTCACCTTCGATTTTAACCAAACTTGCTGTAATTATTTGTTATACTACAAGTAATAATAAACCATCGCAAAAAAAGGATAATAGGTGTGTAAGCCGAGCACTTAGTCGACAAAGTTCGAAATCAGCGATTTTCACCTCTTCGAGCGTCCTCTAGATAAGGTGCCTCACCTTCGATTTTAACCAAACTTGCTGTATTTATTTGCTATACTACCAGTAACAATAATCCGTCTTAAAAAAAGGGATAATGGGTGTGTAAGCCGAGCACTTAGTCGACAAAGTTCAAAATCAGCGATTTTCACCTCTTCGAGCGCCCTCTACTTAAGGTTCCACATCTTCGATCATGACCAAACTTGCTGTAATTATTTGTTATACTACAAGTAATAATAAACCATCGCAAAAAAAGGGATAATAGGTGTGTAAGCCGAGCACTTAGTCGACAAAGTTCGAAATCCGCGATTTTCACCTCTTCGAGCGCCCTCTACTTAAGGTTCCTCACCTTCGATCATGACCAAACTTGCTGTAATTATTTCTTATACTACCAGTAACAATAATCCTCTTAAAAAAAGGGATAATAGGTGTGTAAGCCGAGCACTTAGTCGACAAATTCGAAATCCGCGATTTTCACCTCTTCGAGCGCCCTCTAGATAAGGTTCCTCACCTTGATTATGACCAAACTTGCTGAATTATTTGTTATACTACCAGTAACAATAATCCGTCTAAAAAAAGGGATAATTGGTGTGTAAGCCGAGCACTTAGTCGAAAAGTTCGAAATCCGCGATTTTCACCTCTTCGAGCGCCCTCTACTTAAGGTTCCTCACCTTCGATCATGACCAAACTTGCTGTAATTATTTTTATACTACCAGTAACAATAATCCCTCTAAAAAAAGGGATAATAGGTGTGTAAGCCGAGCACTTAGTCGACAAAGTTCGAAATCCGCGATTTTCACCTCTTCGAGCGCCCTCTAGATAAGGTTCCTCACCTTTGATTATGACCAAACTTGCTGAAATTATTTGTTATACTACCAGTAACAATAATCCGTCTAAAAAAAAGGGATAATGGTGTGTAAGCCGAGCACTTAGTCGAAAAGTTCGAAATCCGCGATTTTCACCTCTTCGAGCGCCCTCTAGATAAGGTTCTCACCTTCGATTTAACCAAACTTGCTGTAATTATTTGTTATACTACAAGTAATAATAAACCATCGCAAAAAAAGGAATAATAGGTGTGTAAGCCGAGCACTTAGTCGACAAAGTTCGAAATCAGCGATTTTCACCTCTTCGAGCGTCCTCTAGATAAGGTGCCTCACCTTCGATTTTAACCAAACTTGCTGTATTATTTGCTATACTACCAGTAACAATAATCCGTCTAAAAAAAAGGGATAATAGGTGTGTAAGCCGAGCACATAGTCGACAAAGTTCGAAATCCGCGATTTTCACCTCTTCGAGTGCCCTCTAGATAAGGTTCCTCACCTTCGATCATGACCAAACTTGCTGTAACTATTTGTTATACTATCAGCAACATTAATCCGTCTAAAAAAAGGGATAATAGGTGTGTAAGCCGAGCACATAGTCGACAAAGTTCGAAATCCGCGATTTTCACCTCTTCGAGTGCCCTCTAGATAAGGTTCCTCACCTTCGATCATGACCAAACTTGCTGTAACTATTTGTTATACTACCAGTAACAATAATCCGTCTTAAAAAAGGGATAATAGGTGTGTAAGCCGAGCACTTAGTCGACAAAGTTCGAAATCCGCGATTTTCACCTCTTCGAGCGCCCTCTAGATAAGGTTCCTCACCTTTGATTATGACCAAACTTGCTGAAATTATTTGTTATACTACCAGTAACAATAATCCTCTAAAAAAAGGGATAATAGGTGTGTAAGCCGAGCACTTAGTCGACAAAGTTCGAAATCCGCGATTTTCACCTCTTCGAGCGTCCTCTAGATAAGGTACCTCACCTTCGATTTTAACCAAACTTGCTGTATTTATTTGCTATACTACCAGTAACAATAATCCGTCTTAAAAAAAGGGATAATGGGTGTGTAAGCCGAGCACTTAGTCGACAAAGTTCAAAATCAGCGATTTTCACCTCTTCGAGCGCCCTCTACTTAAGGTTCCTCATCTTCGATCATGACCAAACTTGCTGTAATTATTTGTTATACTACAAGTTATAATAAACCATCGCAAAAAAAGGGATAATAGGTGTGTAAGCCGAGCACTTAGTCGACAAAGTTCGAAATCCGCGATTTTCACCTCTTCGAGCGCCCTCTATAAGGTTCCTCACCTTCGATCATGACCAAACTTGCTGTAATTATTTCTTATACTACCAGTAACAATAATCCTCTAAAAAAAGGGATAATAGGTGTGTAAGCCGAGCACTTAGTCGACAAAGTTCGAAATCCGCGATTTTCACCTCTTCGAGCGCCCTCTAGATAAGGTTCCTCACCTTCGATTATGACCAAACTTGCTGAAATTATTTGTTATACTACCAGTAACAATAATCCGTCTAAAAAAAAGGGATAATTGGTGTGTAAGCCGAGCACTTAGTCGAAAAAGTTCGAAATCCGCGATTTTCACCTCTTCGAGCGCCCTCTAATAAGGTTCCTCACCTTCGATCATGACCAAACTTGCTGTAATTATTTGCTTATACTACCAGTAACAATAATCCGTCTTAAAAAAAGGGATAATGGGTGTGTAAGCCGAGCACTTAGTCGACAAAGTTCAAAATCAGCGATTTTCACCTCTTCGAGCGCCCTCTACTTAAGGTTCCTCATCTTCGATCATGACCAAACTTGCTGTAATTATTTGTTATACTACAAGTATAATAACCATCGCAAAAAAAAGGGATAATAGGTGTGTAAGCCGAGCACTTAGTCGACAAAGTTCGAAATCCGCGATTTTCAATTCGAGCGCCTCTAGATAAGGTTCCTCACCTTCGATTTTAACCAAACTTGCTGTAATTATTTGTTATACTACCAGTAACAATAATCCGTCTAAAAAAAAGGGATAATAGGTGTGTAAGCCGAGCACATAGCGACAAAGTTCGAAATCCGCGATTTTCACTTCGAGCGCCCTCTAGATAAGGTTCCTCACCTTCGATTTTAACCAAACTTGCTGTAATTATTTGTTATACTACAAGTAATAATAAACCATCGCAAAAAAAGGGATAATAGGTGTGTAAGCCGAGCACTTAGTCGACAAAGTTCGAAATCCGCGATTTTCACCTCTTCGAGCGCCCTCTAGATAAGGTTCCTCACCTTCGATTTTAACCAAACTTGCTGTAATTATTTGTTATACTACCAGTAACAATAATCCGTCTAAAAAAAAGGGATAATGGGTGTGTAAGCCGAGCACTTAGTCGACAAAGTTCGAAATCCGCGATTTTCACCTCTTCGAGCGCCTCTAGATAAGGTTCCTCACTTCGATTTGACCAAACTTGCTGTAATTATTTGTTATACTACAAGTTAAATAACCATCGCAAAAAAAAGGGATAATTGGTGTGTAAGCCGAGCACTTAGTCGACAAAGTTCGAAATCCGCGATTTTCACTTCGAGCGCCCTCTAGATAAGGTTCCTCACTTCGATTTAACCAAACTTGCTGTAATTATTTGTTATACTACAGTAACAATAATCCGCAAAAAAAAGGGATAATAGGTGTGTAAGCCGAGCACTTAGTCGACAAAGTTCGAAATCCGCGATTTTCACCTCTCGAGCGCCCTCTAATAAGGTTCCTCACCTTCGATTATGACCAAACTTGCTGTAATTATTTGTTATACTACAGTAACAATAATCCTCTAAAAAAAGGGATAATAGGTGTGTAAGCCGAGCACTTAGTCGACAAAGTTCGAAATCCGCGATTTTCACCTCTTCGAGCGCCCTCTAGATAAGGTTCTCACCTTCGATTATGACCAAACTTGCTGTAATTATTTGTTATACTACCAGTAACAATAATCCGTCTAAAAAAAAGGGATAATTGGTGTGTAAGCCGAGCACTTAGTCGAAAAAGTTCGAAATCCGCGATTTTCACCTCTTCGAGCGCCCTCTAGATAAGGTTCCTCACCTTCGATCTAACAAACTTGCTGTATTATTTCTATACTACCAGTAACAATAATCCGTCTTAAAAAAAGGGATAATGGGTGTGTAAGCCGAGCACTTAGTCGACAAAGTTCGAAATCAGCGATTTTCACCTCTTCGAGCGCCCTCTACTTAAGGTTCCTCATCTTCGATCATGACCAAACTTGCTGTAATTATTTGTTATACTACAAGTTATAATAAACCATCGCAAAAAAAAGGGATAATTGGTGTGTAAGCCGAGCACTTAGTCGACAAAGTTCGAAATCCGCGATTTTCACCTTCGAGCGCCCTCTATTAAGGTTCTCACCTTCGATTTAACCAAACTTGCTGTAATTATTTGTTATACTACAAGTAAAATAACCATCGCAAAAAAAGGGATAATAGGTGTGTAAGCCGAGCACTAGTCGACAAAGTTCGAAATCCGCGATTTTCACCTCTTCGAGCGCCTCTAGATAAGGTTCCTCACCTTCGATTTTAACCAAACTTGCTGTAATTATTTGTTATACTACAGTAAAATAAATCCGTCAAAAAAAGGGATAATAGGTGTGTAAGCCGAGCACTTAGTCGACAAAGTTCGAAATCCGCGATTTTCACCTCTTCGAGCGCCCTCTAGATAAGGTTCCTCACCTTCGATTTTAACCAAACTTGCTGTAATTATTTGTTATACTACAGTAAATAAATCCGCTAAAAAAAAGGGATAATTGGTGTGTAAGCCGAGCACTTAGTCGAAAAGTTCGAAATCCGCGATTTTCACTTCGAGCGCCCTCTAGATAAGGTTCCTCACCTTCGATTTTAACCAAACTTGCTGTAATTATTTGTATACTACCAGTAACAATAACCATCGCAAAAAAAGGGATAATAGGTGTGTAAGCCGAGCACTTAGTCGACAAAGTTCGAAATCCGCGATTTTCACCTCTTCGAGCGCCTCTAGATAAGGTTCCTCACCTTCGATTTAACCAAACTTGCTGTAATTATTTGTTATACTACAAGTAACAATAATCCGCAAAAAAAGGGATAATGGGTGTGTAAGCCGAGCACTTAGTCGACAAAGTTCGAAATCAGCGATTTTCACCTCTTCGAGCGCCCTCTACTTAAGGTTCCACATCTTCGATCATGACCAAACTTGCTGTAATTATTTGTTATACTACAAGTAATAATAAACCATCGCAAAAAAAGGGATAATAGGTGTGTAAGCCGAGCACTTAGTCGACAAAGTTCGAAATCCGCGATTTTCACCTCTTCGAGCGTCCTCTAGATAAGGTGCCTCACCTTCGATTTTAACCAAACTTGCTGTATTTATTTGCTATACTACCAGTAACAATAATCCGTCTTAAAAAAAGGGATAATGGGTGTGTAAGCCGAGCACTTAGTCGACAAAGTTCGAAATCAGCGATTTTCACCTCTTCGAGCGCCCTCTACTTAAGGTTCCTCACCTTCGATTTTAACCAAACTTGCTGTAATTATTTGTTATACTACAAGTTATAATAAACCATCGCAAAAAAAAGGGATAATTGGTGTGTAAGCCGAGCACTTAGTCGACAAAGTTCGAAATCCGCGATTTTCAATTCGAGCGCCCTCTAGATACGGTTCCTCACCTTCGATTTTAACCAAACTTGCTGTAATTATTTGTTATACTACCAGTAACAATAATCCGTCTAAAAAAAAGGGATAATAGGTGTGTAAGCCGAGCACTTAGTCGACAAAGTTCGAAATCCGCGATTTTCACCTCTTCGAGCGTCCTCTAGATAAGGTGCCTCACCTTCGATTTTAACCAAACTTGCTGTATTTATTTGCTATACTACCAGTAACAATAATCCGTCTTAAAAAAAGGGATAATGGGTGTGTAAGCCGAGCACTTAGTCGACAAAGTTCGAAATCAGCGATTTTCACCTCTTCGAGGCCCTCTATAAGGTTCCTCACTTCGATCATGACCAAACTTGCTGTAATATTTGTTATACTACAGTAAATAAACCATCCAAAAAAAAGGGATAATAGGTGTGTAAGCCGAGCACATAGTCGACAAAGTTCGAAATCCGCGATTTTCAATTCGAGCGCCCTCTAGATACGGTTCCTCACCTTCGATTTAACCAAACTTGCTGTAATTATTTGTTATACTACCAGTAACAATAATCCGTCTAAAAAAAAGGGATAATAGTGTGTAAGCCGAGCACATAGTCGACAAAGTTCGAAATCCGCGATTTTCACTTCGAGCGCCCTCTAGATACGGTTCCTCACCTTCGATTTTAACCAAACTTGCTGTATTATTTGTTATACTACCAGTAACAATAATCCGTCTAAAAAAAGGATAATAGGTGTGTAAGCCGAGCACATAGTCGACAAAGTTCGAAATCCGCGATTTTCACCTCTTCGAGGCCCTCTAGATAAGGTTCCTCACCTTCGATCATGACCAAACTTGCTGTAACTATTTGTTATACTATCAGCAACATTAATCCGTCTAAGAAAAAAGGGATAATAGGTGTGTAAGCCGAGCACATAGTCGACAAAGTTCGAAATCCGCGATTTTCACCTCTTCGAGTGCCCTCTAGATAAGGTTCCTCACCTTCGATCATGACCAAACTTGCTGTAACTATTTGTTATACTATCAGTAACAATAATCCGTCTAAAAAAAAGGGATAATAGATGTGTAAGCCGAGCACATAGACGACAAAGTTCGAAATCCGCGATTTTCACTTCGAGCGCCCTCTAGATACGGTTCCTCACCTTCGATTTTAACCAAACTTGCTGTAGTTATTTGTTATACTACCAGTAACAATAATCCGTCTAAAAAAAAGGGATAATAGGTGTGTAAGCCGAGCACATAGTCGACAAAGTTCGAAATCCGCGATTTTCACCTCTTCGAGCGTCCTCTAGATAAGGTGCCTCACCTTCGATTTTAACCAAACTTGCTGTATTTATTTGCTATACTACCAGTAACAATAATCCGTCTTAAAAAAAGGGATAATGGGTGTGTAAGCCGAGCACTTAGTCGACAAAGTTCAAAATCAGCGATTTTCACCTCTTCGAGCGCCCTCTACTTAAGGTTCCACATCTTCGATCATGACCAAACTTGCTGTAATTATTTGTTATACTACAAGTAATAATAAACCATCGCAAAAAAAGGGATAATAGGTGTGTAAGCCGAGCACTTAGTCGACAAAGTTCGAAATCCGCGATTTTCAATTCGAGCGCCCTCTAGATACGGTTCCTCACCTTCGATTTTAACCAAACTTGCTGTAATTATTTGTTATACTACCAGTAACAATAATCCGTCTAAAAAAAAAGGGATAATAGATGTGTAAGCCGAGCACATAGACGACAAAGTTCGAAATCCGCGATTTTCACCTCTTCGAGCGTCCTCTAGATAAGGTGCCTCACCTTCGATCATGGCCAAACTTGCTGTAATTATTTGTTATACTACAAGTTATAATAAACCATCGCAAAAAAAAGGGATAATTGGTGTGTAAGCCGAGCACTTAGTCGACAAAGTTGGAAATCCGCGATTTTCAATTCGAGCGCCCTCTAGATACGGTTCCTCACCTTCGATTTTAACCAAACTTGCTGTAATTATTTGTTATACTACCAGTAACAATAAACCATCGCAAAAAAGGAATAATAGGTGTGTAAGCCGAGCACTTAGTCGACAAAGTTCGAAATCAGCGATTTTCACCTCTTCGAGCGCCCTCTACTTAAGGTTCCTCATCTTCGATCATGACCAAACTTGCTGTAATTATTTGTTATACTACAAGTTATAATAAAACATCGCAAAAAAAAGGGATAATTGGTGTGTAAGCCGAGCACTTAGTCGACAAAGTTCGAAATCCGCGATTTTCAATTCGAGCGCCCTCTAGATACGGTTCCTCACCTTCGATTTTAACCAACCTTGCTGTAATTATTTGTTATACTACCAGTAACAATAATCCGTCTAAAAAAAAGGGATAATAGGTGTGTAAGCCGAGCACATAGTCGACAAAGTTCGAAATCCGCGATTTTCACCTCTTCGAGTGCCCTCTAGATAAGGTTCCTCACCTTCGATCATGACCAAACTTGCTGTAACTATTTGTTATACTATCAGCAACGTTAATCCGTCTAAGAAAAAAGGGATAATAGGTGTGTAAGCCGAGCACATAGTCGACAAAGTTCGAAATCCGCGATTTTCACCTCTTCGAGTGCCCTCTAGATAAGGTTCCTCACCTTCGATCATGACCAAACTTGCTGTAACTATTTGTTATACTATCAGTAACAATAATCCGTCTAAAAAAAAGGGATAATAGGTGTGTAAGCCGAGCACATAGTCGACAAAGTTCGAAATCCGCGATTTTCACCTCTTCGAGTGCCCTCTAGATAAGGTTCCTCACCTTCGATCATGACCAAACTTGCTGTAACTATTTGTTATACTATCAGTAACATTAATCCGTCTAAGAAAAAGGGATAATGGGTGTGTAAGCCGAGCACTTAGTCGACAAAGTTCAAAATCAGCGATTTTCACCTCTTCGAGCGCCCTCTACTTAAGGTTCCACATCTTCGATCATGACCAAACTTGCTGTAATTATTTCTTATACTACAAGTAATAATAAACCATCGCAAAAAAAGGAATAATAGGTGTGTAAGCCGAGCACTTAGTCGACAAAGTTCGAAATCCGCGATTTTCACCTCTTCGAGCGTCCTCTAGATAAGGTGCCTCACCTTCGATCATGGCCAAACTTGCTGTAATTATTTGTTATACTACAAGTTATAATAAACCATCGCAAAAAAAAGGGATAATTGGTGTGTAAGCCGAGCACTTAGTCGACAAAGTTGGAAATCCGCGATTTTCAATTCGAGCGCCCTCTAGATACGGTTCCTCACCTTCGATTTTAACCAAACTTGCTGTAATTATTTGTTATACTACCAGTAACAATAAACCATCGCAAAAAAGGAATAATAGGTGTGTAAGCCGAGCACTTAGTCGACAAAGTTCGAAATCAGCGATTTTCACCTCGTCGAGCGCCCTCTACTTAAGGTTCCTCATCTTCGATCATGACCAAACTTGCTGTAATTATTTGTTATACTACAAGTTATAATAAAACATCGCAAAAAAAAGGGATAATTGGTGTGTAAGCCGAGCACTTAGTCGACAAAGTTCGAAATCCGCGATTTTCAATTCGAGCGCCCTCTAGATACGGTTCCTCACCTTCGATTTTAACCAAACTTGCTGTAATTATTTGTTATACTACCAGTAACAATAATCCGTCTAAAAAAAAGGGATAATAGGTGTGTAAGCCGAGCACATAGTCGACAAAGTTCGAAATCCGCGATTTTCACCTCTTCGAGTGCCCTCTAGATAAGGTTCCTCACCTTCGATCATGACCAAACTTGCTGTAACTATTTGTTATACTATCAGCAACATTAATCCGTCTAAGAAAAAAGGGATAATAGGTGTGTAAGCCGAGCACATAGTCGACAAAGTTCGAAATCCGCGATTTTCACCTCTTCGAGTGCCCTCTAGATAAGGTTCCTCACCTTCGATCATGACCAAACTTGCTGTAACTATTTGTTATACTATCAGTAACAATAATCCGTCTAAAAAAAAGGGATAATAGGTGTGTAAGCCGAGCACATAGTCGACAAAGTTCGAAATCCGCGATTTTCACCTCTTCAAGTGCCCTCTAGATAAGGTTCCTCACCTTCGATCATGACCAAACTTGCTGTAACTATTTGTTATACTATCAGTAACATTAATCCGTCTAAGAAAAAGGGATAATGGGTGTGTAAGCCGAGCACTTAGTCGACAAAGTTCAAAATCAGCGATTTTCACCTCTTCGAGCGCCCTCTACTTAAGGTTCCACATCTTCGATCATGACCAAACTTGCTGTAATTATTTGTTATACTACAAGTAATAATAAACCATCGCAAAAAAAGGAATAATAGGTGTGTAAGCCGAGCACTTAGTCGACAAAGTTCGAAATCCGCGATTTTCACCTCTTCGAGCGTCCTCTAGATAAGGTGCCTCACCTTCGATTTTAACCAAACTTGCTGTATTTATTTGCTATACTACCAGTAACAATAATCCGTCTTAAAAAAAGGGATAATGGGTGTGTAAGCCGAGCACTTAGTCGACAAAGTTCAAAATCAGCGATTTTCACCTCTTCGAGCGCCCTCTACTTAAGGTTCCACATCTTCGATCATGACCAAACTTGCTGTAATAATTTGTTATACTACAAGTAATAATAAACCATCGCAAAAAAAGGGATAATAGGTGTGTAAGCCGAGCACTTAGTCGACAAAGTTCGAAATCCGCGATTTTCACCTCTTCGAGCGTCCTCTAGATAAGGTGCCTCACCTTCGATTTTAACCAAACTTGCTGTATTTATTTGCTATACTACCAGTAACAATAATCCGTCTTAAAAAAAGGGATAATGGGTGTGTAAGCCGAGCACTTAGTCGACAAAGTTCGAAATCAGCGATTTTCACCTCTTCGAGCGCCCTCTACTTAAGGTTCCTCATCTTCGACCATGACCAAACTTGCTGTAATTATTTGTTATACTACAAGTTATAATAAACCATCGCAAAAAAAAGGGATAATTGGTGTGTAAGCCGAGCACTTAGTCGACAAAGTTCGAAATCCGCGATTTTCAATTCGAGCGCCCTCTAGATACGGTTCCTCACCTTCGATTTTAACCAAACTTGCTGTAATTATTTGTTATACTACCAGTAACAATAATCCGTCTAAAAAAAAGGGATAATAGGTGTGTAAGCCGAGCACATAGTCGACAAAGTTCGAAATCCGCGATTTTCACCTCTTCGAGTGCCCTCTAGATAAGGTTCCTCACCTTCGATCATGACCAAACTTGCTGTAACTATTTGTTATACTATCAGCAACATTAATCCGTCTAAGAAAAAAGGGATAATAGGTGTGTAAGCCGAGCACATAGTCGACAAAGTTCGAAATCCGCGATTTTCACCTCTTCGAGTGCCCTCTAGATAAGGTTCCTCACCTTCGATCATGACCAAACTTGCTGTAACTATTTGTTATACTATCAGTAACAATAATCCGTCTAAAAAAAAGGGATAATAGGTGTGTAAGCCGAGCACATAGTCGACAAAGTTCGAAATCCGCGATTTTCACCTCTTCGAGTGCCCTCTAGATAAGGTTCCTCACCTTCGATTTTAACCAAACTAGCTGTAATTATTTGTTATACTACCAGTAACAATAATCCGTCTAAAAAAAAAGGGATAATAGGTGTGTAAGCCGAGCACATAGTCGACAAAGTTCGAAATCCGCGATTTTCACCTCTTCGAGCGCCCTCTAGATAAGGTTCCTCACCTTCGATCATGACCAAACTTGCTGTAACTATTTGTTATACTATCAGTAACATTAATCCGTCTAAGAAAAAAGGGATAATAGGTGTGTAAGCCGAGCACATAGTCGACAAAGTTCGAAATCTGCGATTTTCACCTCTTCGAGCGCCCTATAGATAAGGTTACTCACCTTCGATTTTAACCAAACTTGCTGTAATTATTTGTTATACTACAAGTAATAATAAACCATCGCAAAAAAAGGGATAATAGGTGTGTAAGCCGAGCACTTAGTCGACAAAGTACGAAATCCGCGATTTTCACCTCTTCGAGCGCCCTCTAGATAAGGTTTCTCACCTTCGATTTTAACCAAACTTGCTGTAATTATTTGTTATACTACAAGTAATAATAAACCATCGCAAAAAAAGGGATAATAGGTGTGTAAGCCGAGCACTTAGTCGACAAAGTTCGAAATCCGCGATTTTCACCTCTTCGAGCGCCCTCTAGATAAGGTTCCTCACCTTTGATTATGACCAAACTTGCTGAAAATTATTTGTTATACTACCAGTAACAATAATCCGTCTAAAAAAAAAGGGATAATTGGTGTGTAAGCCGAGCACATAGACGACAAAGTTCGAAATCCGCGATTTTCACTTCGAGCGCCCTCTAGATAAGGTTTCTCACCTTCGATTTTAACCAAACTTGCTGTAATTATTTGTTATACTACAAGTAATAATAAACCATCGCAAAAACAGGGATAATAGGTGTGTAAGCCGAGCACTTAGTCGACAAAGTTCGAAATCCGCGATTTTCACCTCTTCGAGAGCCCTCCAGATAAGGTTTCTCACCTTCGATTTTAACCAAACTTGCTGTAATTATTTCTTATACTACCAGTAACAATAATCCCTCTTAAAAAAAGGGATAATGGGTGTGTAAGCCGAGCACATAGTCGACAAAGTTCGAAATCCGCGATTTTCACCTCTTCGAGTGCCCTCTAGATAAGGTTCCTCACCTTCGATCATGACCAAACTTGCTGTAACTATTTGTTATACTATCAGTAACATTAATCCGTCTAAGAAAAAAGGGATAATAGGTGTGTAAGCCGAGCACATAGACGACAAAGTTCGAAATCCGCGATTTTCACTTCGAGCGCCCTCTAGATACGGTTCCTCACCTTCGATTTTAACCAAACTTGCTGTAATTATTTGTTATACGACCAGTAACAATCATTCGTCTAAAAAAAAGGGATAATAGGTGTGTAAGCCGAGCACATAGTCGACAAAGTTCGAAATCCGCGATTTTCACCTCTTCGAGCGCCCTCTACTTAAGGTTCCTCATCTTCGATCATGACCAAACTTGCTGTAACTATTTGTTATACTACAAGTTATAATAAACCATCGCAAAAAAAGGGATAAAAGGTGTGTAAGCCGAGCACTTAGTTGACAAAGTTCGAAATCCGCGATTTTCACCTCTTCGAGCGCCCTCTACTTAAGGTTCCTCATCTTCGATCATGACCAAACGTGCTGTAATTATTTGTTATACTACAAGTTATAATAAACCATCGCAAAAAAAGGGATAATGGGTGTGTAAGCCGAGCTCTTAGTTGACAAAGTTCGAAATCCGCGATTTTCACCTCTTCGAGCGCCCTCTACTTAAGGTTCCTAACGTTCGATCATGACCAAACTTGCTGTAATTATTTGTTAAACTACCAGTAACAATAATCCGTCTAAAAAAAAGGGATAATAGGTGTGTAAGCCGAGCACATAGTGGACAAAGTTCGAAATCCGCGATTTTCACCTCTTCGAGCGCCCTCTAGATAAGGTTTCTCACCTTCGATTTTAACCAAACATGCTGTAATTATTTGTTATACTATCAGTGACATTAATCCGTCTAAAAAAAAGGGATAATAGGTGTGTAAGCCGAGCACTTAGTCGACAAAGTTCGAAATCCGCGATTTTCACCTCTTCGAGCGCCCTCTACTTAAGGTTCCTCATCTTCGATCATGACCAAACTTGCTGTAACTATTTGTTATACTACAAGTTATAATAAACCATCGCAAAAAAAGGGATAAAAGGTGTGTAAGCCGAGCACTTAGTTGACAAAGTTCGAAATCCGCGATTTTCACCTTTTCGAGCGCCCTCTACTTAAGGTTCCTCATCTTCGATCATGACCAAACGTGCTGTAATTATTTGTTATACTACAAGTTATAATAAACCATCGCAAAAAAAGGGATAATGGGTGTGTAAGCCGAGCTCTTAGTTGACAAAGTTCGAAATCCGCGATTTTCACCTCTTCGAGCGCCCTCTACTTAAGGTTCCTAACCTTCGATCATGACCAAACTTGCTGTAATTATTTGTTAAACTACCAGTAACAATAATCCGTCTAAAAAAAAGGGATAATAGGTGTGTAAGCCGAGCACATAGTGGACAAAGTTCGAAATCCGCGATTTTCACCTCTTCGAGCGCCCTCTAGATAAGGTTTCTCACCTTCGATTTTAACCAAACATGCTGTAATTATTTGTTATACTATCAGTGACATTAATCCGTCTAAAAAAAAGGGATAATAGGTGTGTAAGCCGAGCACTTAGTCGACAAAGTTCGAAATCCGCGATTTTCACCTCTTCGAGTGCCCTCTACTTAAAGTTCCTCATCATCGATCATGACCAAACATGCTGTAATTATTTGTTATACTACAAGTTATAATAAACCATCGCAAAAAAAAGGGATAAAAGGTGTGTAAGCCGAGCACTTAGTCGACAAAGTACGAAATCCGCGATTTTCACCTCTTCGAGCGCCCTCTACTTAAGGTTCCTCACCTTCGATCATGACCAAACTTGCTGTAATTATTTCTTATACTACCAGTAACAATAATCCGTCTAATAAAAAAGGGATAATTGGTGTGTAAGCCGAGCACTTAGTCGACAAAGTTCGAAATCCGCGATTTTCACTTCGAGCACCTCTAGATACGGTTCCTCACCTTCGATTTTAACCAAACTTGCTGTAATTATTTCTTATACTACCAGTAACAATAATCCCTCTTAAAAAAAGGGATAATAGGTGTGTAAGCCGAGCACTTAGTCGACAAAGTTCGAAATCCGCGATTTTCACCTCTTCGAGCGCCCTCTAGATACGGTTCCTCACCTTCGATTTTAACCAAACTTGCTGTAATTATTTCTTACACTACCAGTAACAATAATCCCTCTTAAAAAAAGGGATAATAGGTGTGTAAGCCGAGCACTTAGTCGACAAAGTTCGAAATCCGCGATTTTCACCTCTTCGAGCGCCCTCTAGATAAGGTTCCTCACCTTTGATTATGACCAAACTTGCTGAAAATTATTTGTTATACTACCAGTAACAATAATCCGTGTAAAAAAAAGGGATAATTGGTGTGTAAGCCGAGCACTTAGTCGACAAAGTTCGAAATCCGCGATTTTCACCTCTTCGAGCGCCCTCTAGATAAGGTTTCTCACCTTCGATTTTAACCAAACTTGCTGTAATTATTTGTTATACTACAAGTAATAATAAACCATCGCAAAAAAAGGGATAATAGGTGTGTAAGCCGAGCACTTAGTCGACAAAGTTCGAAATCCGCGATTTTCACCTCTTCGAGCGACCTCTACTTAAGGTTCCTCATCTTCGATCATGACCAAACTTGCTGTAATTATTTGTTATACTACAAGTTATAATAAACCATCGCAAAAAAAGGGATAATTGGTGTGTAAGCCGAGCACTTAGTCGACAAAGTTCGAAATCCGCGATTTTCACCTCTTCGAACGCCCTCTACTTAAGGTTCCTCATCTTCGATCATGACCAAACGTGCTGTAATTATTTGTTATACTACAAGTTATAATAAACCATCGCAAAAAAAACGGATAATGGGTGTGTAAGCCGAGCTCTTAGTTGACAAAGTTCGAAATCCGCGATTTTCACCTCTTCGAGCGCCCTCTACTTAAGGTTCCTCACCTTCGATCATGACCAAACTTGCTGTAATTATTTGTTAAACTACCAGTAACAATAATCCGTCTAAAAAAAAGGGATAATAGGTGTGTAAGCCGAGCACATAGTGGACAAAGTTCGAAATCCGCGATTTTCACCTCTTCGAGCGCCCTCTAGATAAGGTTTCTCACCTTCGATTTTAACCAAACTTGCTGTAATTATTTGTTATACTATCAGTAACATTAATCCGTCTAAAAAAAAGGGATAATAGGTGTGTAAGCCGAGCACTTAGTCGACAAAGTTCGAAATCCGCGATTTTCACCTCTTCGAGTGCCCTCTACTTAAGGTTCCTCATCATCGATCATGACCAAACATGCTGCAATTATTTGTTATACTACACGTTATAATAAACCATCGCAAAAAAAAGGGATAAAAGGTGTGTAAGCCGAGCAGTTAGTCGACAAAGTTCGAAATCCGCGATTTTCACCTCTTCGAGCGCCCTCTACTTAAGGTTCCTCATCTTCGATCATGACCAAACTTGCTGTAATTATTTGTTATACTACCAGTAACAATAATCCGTCGAAAAAAAGGGATAAAAGGTGTGTAAGCCGAGCACATAGTTGACAAAGTTCGAAATCCGCGATTTTCACCTCATCGAGCGCCTTCTACTTAAGGTTCCTCATCTTCGATCATGACCAAACGTGCTGTAATTATTTGTTATACTACAAGTTATAATAAACCATCGCAAAAAAAAGGGATAATTGGTGTGGAAGCCGAGCACTTAGTCGACAAAGTTCGAAATCCGCGATTTTCACTTCGAGCGCCCTCTAGATACGGTTCCTCACCTTCGATTTTAACCAAACTTGCTGTAATTATTTGTTATACTACCAGTAACATTAATCCGTCTAAGAAAAAAGGGATAATAGGTGTGTAAGCCGAGCACTTAGTCGACAAAGTTCGAAATCCGCGATTTTCACCTCTCCGAGCGTCCGCTAGATAAGGTTCCTCACCTTCGATTTTAACCAAACTTGCTGTAATTATTTATTATACTACACGTAACAATAATCCGTCTTTAAAAAAGGGATAATAGGTGTGTAAGCCGAGCACTTAGTCAACAAAGTTCGAAATCCGCGATTTTCACCTCTTCGAGCGCCCTCTACTTAAGGTTCCTCACCTTCGATCATGACCAAACTTGCTGTAATTATTTCTTATACTACCAGTAACAATAATCCCTCTTAAAAAAAGGGATAATAGGTGTGTAAGCCGAGCACTTAGTCGACAAAGTTCGAAATCCGCGATTTTCACCTCTTCGAGCGCCCTCTAGATAAGGTTCCTTACCTTTGATTATGACCAAACTTGCTGAAAATTATTTGTTATACTACCAGTAACAATAATCCGTCTAAAAAAAAAGGGATAAAAGGTGTGTAAGCCGAGCACTTAGTTGACAAAGTTCGACATCCGCGATTTTCACCTCTTCGAGCGCCCTCTACTTAAGGTTCCTCATCTTCGATCATGACCAAACTTGCTGTAAATATTTGTTATACTACAAGTTATAATAATCCATCGCAAAAAAAAGGGATAAAAGGTGTGTAAGCCGAGCACTTAGTTGACAAAGTTCGAAATCCGCGATTTTCACCTCATCGAGCGCCTTCTACTTAAGGTTCCTCATCTTCGATCATGACCAAACGTGCTGTAATTATTTGTTATACTACAAGTTATAATAAACCATCGCAAAAAAAAAGGGATAATTGGTGTGGAAGCCGAGCACATAGACGACAAAGTTCGAAATCCGCGAATTTCACTTCGAGCGCCCTCTAGATACGGTTCCTCACCTTCGATTTTAACCAAACTTGCTGTAATTATTTGTTATACTACCAGTAACATTAATCCGTCTAAGAAAAAAGGGATAATAGGTGTGTAAGCCGAGCACTTAGTCGACAAAGTTCGAAATCCGCGATTTTCACCTCTCCGAGCGTCCGCTAGATAAGGTTCCTCACCTTCGATTTTAACCAAACTTGCTGTAATTATTTATTATACTACCAGTAACAATAATCCGTCTTTAAAAAAGGGATAATAGGTGTGTAAGCCTAGCACTTAGTCGACAAAGTTCGAAATCCGCGATTTTCACCTCTTCGAGCGCCCTCTAGATAAGGTTTCTCAACTTCGATTTTAACCAAACTTGCTGTAATTATTTGCTATACTACCAGTAACAATAATCTCTCTTAAAAAAAGGGATAATAGGTGTGTAAGCCGAGCACTTAGTCGACAAAGTTCGAAATCCGCGATTTTCACCTCTTCGAGCGCCCTCTAGATAAGGTTCCTCACCTTTGATTATGACCAAACTTGCTGAAAATTATTTGTTATACTACCAGTAACAATAATCCGTGTAAAAAAAAAGGGATAATTGGTGTGTAAGCCGAGCACTTAGTCGACAAAGTTCGAAATCCGCGATTTTCACCTCTTCGAGCGCCCTCTAGATAAGGTTCCTCATCTTCGATCATGACCAAACTTGCTGTAATTATTTGTTATACTACAAGTTATAATAAACCATCGGAAAAAAAAGGGATAATTGGTGTGTAAGCCGAGCACTTAGTCGACAAAGTTCGAAATCCGCGATTTTCACCTCTTCGAGTGCCCTCTACTTAAGGTTCCTCATCTTCGATCATGACCAAACGTGCTGTAATTATTTGTTATACTACAAGTTATAATAAACCATCGCAAAAAAAAGGGATAATTGGTGTGGAAGCCGAGCACTTAGTCGACAAAGTTCGAAATCCGCGATTTTCACTTCGAGCGCCCTCTAGATACGGTTCCTCATCTTCGATTTTAACCAAACTTGCTGTAATTATTTGTTATACTACAAGTTATAATAAACCATCGCAAAAAAAACGGATAATGGGTGTGTAAGCCGAGCTCTTAGTTGACAAAGTTCGAAATCCGCGATTTTCACCTCTTCGAGCGCCCTCTACTTAAGGTTCCTCACCTTCGATCATGACCAAACTTGCTGTAATTATTTGTTAAACTACCAGTAACAATAATCCGTCTAAAAAAAAGGGATAATAGGTGTGTAAGCCGAGCACATAGTGGACAAAGTTCGAAATCCGCGATTTTCACCTCTTCGAGCGCCCTCTAGATAAGGTTTCTCACCTTCGATTTTAACCAAACTTGCTGTAATTATTTGTTATACTATCAGTAACATTAATCCGTCTAAAAAAAAGGGATAATAGGTGTGTAAGCCGAGCACTTAGTCGACAAAGTTCGAAATCCGCGATTTTCACCTCTTCGAGTGCCCTCTACTTAAGGTTCCTCATCATCGATCATGACCAAACATGCTGCAATTATTTATTATACTACAAGTTATAATAAACCATCGCAAAAAAAAGGGATAAAAGGTGTGTAAGCCGAGCAGTTAGTCGACAAAGTTCGAAATCCGCGATTTTCACCTCTTCGAGCGCCCTCTACTTAAGGTTCCTCATCTTCGATCATGACCAAACTTGCTGTAATTATTTGTTATACTACCAGTAACAATAATCCGTCGAAAAAAAGCGATAAAAGGTGTGTAAGCCGAGCACATAGTTGACAAAGTTCGAAATCCGCGATTTTCACCTCATCGAGCGCCTTCTACTTAAGGTTCCTCATCTTCGATCATGACCAAACGTGCTGTAATTATTTGTTATACTACAAGTTATAATAAACCATCGCAAAAAAAAGGGATAATTGGTGTGGAAGCCGAGCACTTAGTCGACAAAGTTCGAACTCCGCGATTTTCACTTCGAGCGCCCTCTAGATACGGTTCCTCACCTTCGATTTTAACCAAACTTGCTGTAATTATTTGTTATACTACCAGTAACATTAATCCGTCTAAGAAAAAAGGGATAATAGGTGTGTAAGCCGAGCACTTAGTCGACAAAGTTCGAAATCCGCGATTTTCACCTCTCCGAGCGTCCGCTAGATAAGGTTCCTCACCTTCGATTTTAACCAAACTTGCTGTAATTATTTATTATACTACACGTAACAATAATCCGTCTTTAAAAAAGGGATAATAGGTGTGTAAGCCTAGCACTTAGTCGACAAAGTTCGAAATCCGCGATTTTCAATTCGAGCGCCCTCTAGATACGGTTCCTCACCTTCGATTTTAACCAAACTTGCTGTAATTATTTGTTATACTACCAGTAACAATAAACCATCGCAAAAAAAGGAATAATAGGTGTGTAAGCCGAGCACTTAGTCGACAAAGTTCGAAATCCGCGATTTTCACCTCTTCGAGCGCCCTCTAGATAAGGTTCCTCACCTTCGATTTTAACCAAACTTGCTGTAATTATTTGTTATACTACAAGTAATAATAAACCATCGCAAAAACAGGGATAATAGGTGTGTAAGCCGAGCACTTAGTCGACAAAGTTCGAAATCCGCGTTTTCATCTCTTCGAGCGTCCTCTAGATAAGGTGCCTCACCTTCGATTTTAACCAAACTTGCTGTATTTATTTGCTATACTACCAGTAACAATAATCCGTCTTAAAAAAAGGGATAATAGGTGTGTAAGCCGAGCACTTAGTCAACAAAGTTCGAAATCCGCGATTTTCACCTCTTCGAGCGCCCTCTACTTAAGGTTCCTCACCTTCGATCATGACCAAACTTGCTGTAATTATTTCTTATACTACCAGTAACAATAATCCCTCTTAAAAAAAGGGATAATAGGTGTGTAAGCCGAGCACTTAGTCGACAAAGTTCGAAATCCGCGATTTTCACCTCTTCGAGCGCCCTCTAGATAAGGTTCCTTACCTTTGATTATGACCAAACTTGCTGAAAATTATTTGTTATACTACCAGTAACAATAATCCGTCTAAAAAAAAAGGGATAAAAGGTGTGTAAGCCGAGCACTTAGTTGACAAAGTTCGACATCCGCGATTTTCACCTCTTCGAGCGCCCTCTACTTAAGGTTCCTCATCTTCGATCATGACCAAACTTGCTGTAAATATTTGTTATACTACAAGTTATAATAATCCATCGCAAAAAAAAGGGATAAAAGGTGTGTAAGCCGAGCACTTAGTTGACAAAGTTCGAAATCCGCGATTTTCACCTCATCGAGCGCCTTCTACTTAAGGTTCCTCATCTTCGATCATGACCAAACGTGCTGTAATTATTTGTTATACTACAAGTTATAATAAACCATCGCAAAAAAAAAGGGATAATTGGTGTGGAAGCCGAGCACATAGACGACAAAGTTCGAAATCCGCGAATTTCACTTCGAGCGCCCTCTAGATACGGTTCCTCACCTTCGATTTTAACCAAACTTGCTGTAATTATTTGTTATACTACCAGTAACATTAATCCGTCTAAGAAAAAAGGGATAATAGGTGTGTAAGCCGAGCACTTAGTCGACAAAGTTCGAAATCCGCGATTTTCACCTCTCCGAGCGTCCGCTAGATAAGGTTCCTCACCTTCGATTTTAACCAAACTTGCTGTAATTATTTATTATACTACCAGTAACAATAATCCGTCTTTAAAAAAGGGATAATAGGTGTGTAAGCCTAGCACTTAGTCGACAAAGTTCGAAATCCGCGATTTTCACCTCTTCGAGCGCCCTCTAGATAAGGTTTCTCAACTTCGATTTTAACCAAACTTGCTGTAATTATTTGCTATACTACCAGTAACAATAATCTCTCTTAAAAAAAGGGATAATAGGTGTGTAAGCCGAGCACTTAGTCGACAAAGTTCGAAATCCGCGATTTTCACCTCTTCGAGCGCCCTCTAGATAAGGTTCCTCACCTTTGATTATGACCAAACTTGCTGAAAATTATTTGTTATACTACCAGTAACAATAATCCGTCTAAGAAAAAAGGGATAATAGGTGTGTAAGCCGAGCACTTAGTCGACAAAGTTCGAAATCCGCGATTTTCACCTCTTCGAGCGTCCTCTAGATAAGGTTCCTCACCTTCGATATTAACCAAACTTGCTGTAATTATTAGTTATACTACCAGTAACAATAATCCGTCTTAAAAAAACGGATAACGGGTGTGTAAGCCGAGCACTTAGTTAACAAAGTTCGAAATCCGCGATTTTCACCTCTTCGAGCGCCCTCTAGATAAGGTGCCTCACCTTCGATTTTAACCAAACTTGCTGTAATTATTTGTTATACTACCAGTAACAATAATCCGTCTAAAAAAAAGGGATAATAGATGTGTAAGCCGAGCACATAGACGACAAAGTTCGAAATCCGCGATTTTCACTTCGAGCGCCCTCTAGATACGGTTCCTCACCTTCGATTTTAACCAAACTTGCTGTGATTATTTGTTATACTACCAGTAACAATAATCCGTCTAAAAAAAAGGGATAATAGATGTGTAAGCCGAGCACATAGACGACAAAGTTCGAAATCCGCGATTTTCACCTCTTCGAGCGCCCTCTACTTAAGGTTTCTCACCTTCGATTTTAACCAAACTTGCTGTAATTATTTGTTATACTACAAGTAATAATAAACCATCGCAAAAACAGGGATAATAGGTGTGTAAGCCGAGCACTTAGTCGACAAAGTTCGAAATCCGCGATTTTCACCTCTTCGAGCGCCCTCTACTTAAGGTTCCTCACCTTCGATCATGACCAAACTTGCTGTAATTATTTGTTAAACTACCAGTAACAATAATCCGTCTAAAAAAAAGGGATAATAGGTGTGTAAGCCGAGCACATAGTCGACAAATTTCGAAATCCGCGATTTTCACCTCTTCGAGCGCCCTCTAGATAAGGTTCCTCACCTTCGATCATGACCAAACTTGCTGTAATTATTTGTTATACTATCAGTAACATTAATCCGTCTAAGAAAGAAGGGATAAAAGGTGTGTAAGCCGAGCACTTAGTCGACAAAGTTCGAAATCCGCGATTTTCACCTCTCCGAGCGTCCTCTAGATAAGGTTCCTCACCTTCGATTTTAACCAAACTTGCTGTAATTATATATTATACTACCAGTAACAATAATCCGTCTTTAAAAAAGGGATAATAGGTGTGTAAGCCTAGCACTTAGTCGACAAAGTTCGAAATCCGCGGTTTCACCTCTTCGAGCGCCCTCTAGATAAGGTTTCTCACCTTCGATTTTAACCAAACTTGCTGTAATTATTTGTTATACTACAAGTTATAATAAACCATCGCAAAAAAAAAGGGATAAAAGGTGTGTAAGCCGAGCAGTTAGTCGACAAAGTTCGAAATCCGCGATTTTCACCTCTTCGAGCGCCCTCTACTTAAGTTTCCTCATCTTCGATCATGACCAAACTTGCTGTAATTATTTCTTATACTACCAGTAACAATAATCCGTCTAAAAAAAAAGGGATAATTGGTGTGTACGCCGAGCACTTAGTCGACAAAGTTCGAAATCCGCGATTTTCACCTCTTCGGGCGCCCTCTACTTAAGGTTCCTCATCTTCGATCATGACCAAACTTGCTGTAAATATTTGTTATACTACAAGTTATAATAAACCATCGCAAAAAAAAGGGATAAAAGGTGTGTAAGCCGAGCACTTAGTCGACAAAGTTCGAAATCCGCGATTTTCACCTCTTCGAGCGCCCTCTACTTAAGTTTCCTCATCTTCGATTTTAACCAAACTTGCTGTAATTATTTCTTATACTACCAGTAACAATAATCCGTCTAAAAAAAAAGGGATAATTGGTGTGTACGCCGAGCACTTAGTCGACACAGTTCGAAATCCGCGATTTTCACCTCTTCGGGCGCCCTCTACTTAAGGTTCCTCATCTTCGATCATGACCAAACTTGCTGTAAATATTTGTTATACTACAAGTTATAATAAACCATCGCAAAAAAAAGGGATAAAAGGTGTGTAAGCCGAGCACTTAGTCGACAAAGTTCGAAATCCGCGATTTTCACTTCGAGCGCCCTCTAGATACGGTTCCTCACCTTCGATTTTAACCAAACTTGCTGTAATTATTTGTTATACTACCAGTAACATTAATCCGTCTAAGAAAAAAGGGATAATAGGTGTGTAAGCCGAGCACTTAGTCGACAAAGTTCGAAATCCGCGATTTTCACCTCTTCGAGCGTCCTCTAGATAAGGTTCCTCACCTTCGATATTAACCAAACTTGCTGTAATTATTAGTTATACTACCAGTAACAATAATCCGTCTTAAAAAAACGGATAACGGGTGTGTAAGCCGAGCACTTAGTTAACAAAGTTCGAAATCCGCGATTTTCACCTCTTCGAGCGCCCTCTAGATAAGGTGCCTCACCTTCGATTTTAACCAAACTTGCTGTAATTATTTGTTATACTACCAGTAACAATAATCCGTCTAAAAAAAAGGGATAATAGATGTGTAAGCCGAGCACATAGACGACAAAGTTCGAAATCCGCGATTTTCACTTCGAGCGCCCTCTAGATACGGGTCCTCACCTTCGATTTTAACCAAACTTGCTGTGATTATTTGTTATACTACCAGTAACAATAATCCGTCTAAAAAAAGGGATAATAGATGTGTAAGCCGAGCACATAGACGACAAAGTTCGAAATCCGCGATTTTCACCTCTTCGAGCGCCCTCTACTTAAGGTTTCTCACCTTCGATTTTAACCAAACTTGCTGTAATTATTTGTTATACTACAAGTAATAATAAACCATCGCAAAAACAGGGATAATAGGTGTGTAAGCCGAGCACTTAGTCGACAAAGTTCGAAATCCGCGATTTTCACCTCTTCGAGCGCCCTCTACTTAAGGTTCCTCACCTTCGATCATGACCAAACTTGCTGTAATTATTTGTTAAACTACCAGTAACAATAATCCGTCTAAAAAAAAGGGATAATAGGTGTGTAAGCCGAGCACATAGTCGACAAATTTCGAAATCCGCGATTTTCACCTCTTCGAGCGCCCTCTAGATAAGGTTTCTCACCTTCGATTTTAACCAAACTTGCTGTAATTATTTGTTATACTACAAGTAATAATAAACCATCGCAAAAACAGGGATAATAGGTGTGTAAGCCGAGCACTTAGTCGACAAAGTTCGAAATCCGCGATTTTTACCTCTTCGAGCGCCCTCTAGATAAGGTTTTTCACCTTCGATTTTAACCAAACTTGCTGTAATTATTTGTTATACTATCAGTAACATTAATCCGTCTAAGAAAAAAGGGATAATAGGTGTGTAAGCCGAGCACATAGACGACAAAGTTCGAAATCCGCGATTTTCACCACTTCGAGCGTCCTCTAGATAAGGTTCCTCTCTTTCGATCATAACCAAACTTGCTGTAATTATTTGTTATACTACCAGTAACAATCATCCGTCTAAAAAAAAGGGATAATAGGTGTGTAAGCCGAGCACATAGTCGACAAAGTTCGAAATCCGCGATTTTCACCTCTTCGAGCGCCCTCTACTTAAGGTTTCTCACCTTCTATTTTAACCAAACTTGCTGTAATTATTTGTTATACTACAAGTAATAATAAACCATCGCAAAAACAGGGATAATAGGTGTGTAAGCCGAGCACTTAGTCGACAAAGTTCGAAATCCGCGATTTTCACCTCTTCGAGCGCCCTCTACTTAAGGTTCCTCACCTTCGATCATGACCAAACTTGCTGTAATTATTTGTTAAACTACCAGTAACAATAATCCGTCTAAAAAAAAGGGATAATAGGTGTGTAAGCCGAGCACATAGTCGACAAATTTCGAAATCCGCGATTTTCACCTCTTCGAGCGCCCTCTAGATAAGGTTCCTCACCTTCGATCATGACCAAACTTGCTGTAATTATTTGTTATACTATCAGTAACATTAATCCGTCTAAGAAAGAAGGGATAAAAGGTGTGTAAGCCGAGCACTTAGTCGACAAAGTTCGAAATCCGCGATTTTCACCTCTCCGAGCGTCCTCTAGATAAGGTTCCTCACCTTCGATTTTAACCAAACTTGCTGTAATTATATATTATACTACCAGTAACAATAATCCGTCTTTAAAAAAGGGATAATAGGTGTGTAAGCCTAGCACTTAGTCGACAAAGTTCGAAATCCGCGGTTTCACCTCTTCGAGCGCCCTCTAGATAAGGTTTCTCACCTTCGATTTTAACCAAACTTGCTGTAATTATTTGTTATACTACAAGTAATAATAAACCATCGCAAAAACAGGGATAATAGGTGTGTAAGCCGAGCACTTAGTCGACAAAGTTCGAAATCCGCGATTTTTACCTCTTCGAGCGCCCTCTAGATAAGGTTTTTCACCTTCGATTTTAACCAAACTTGCTGTAATTATTTGTTATACTATCAGTAACATTAATCCGTCTAAGAAAAAAGGGATAATAGGTGTGTAAGCCGAGCACATAGACGACAAAGTTCGAAATCCGCGATTTTCACCACTTCGAGCGTCCTCTAGATAAGGTTCCTCTCTTTCGATCATAACCAAACTTGCTGTAATTATTTGTTATACTACCAGTAACAATAATCCGTCTAAAAAAAAGGGATAATAGGTGTGTAAGCCGAGCACATAGTCGACAAAGTTCGAAATCCGCGATTTTCACCTCTTCGAGCGCCCTCTACTTAAGGTTTCTCACCTTCGATTTTAACCAAACTTGCTGTAATTATTTGTTATACTACAAGTAATAATAAACCATCGCAAAAACAGGGATAATAGGTGTGTAAGCCGAGCACTTAGTCGACAAAGTTCGAAATCCGCGATTTTCACCTCTTCGAGCGCCCTCTACTTAAGGTTCCTCACCTTCGATCATGACCAAACTTGCTGTAATTATTTGTTAAACTACCAGTAACAATAATCCGTCTAAAAAAAAGGGATAATAGGTGTGTAAGCCGAGCACATAGTCGACAAATTTCGAAATCCGCGATTTTCACCTCTTCGAGCGCCCTCTAGATAAGGTTCCTCACCTTCGATCATGACCAAACTTGCTGTAATTATTTGTTATACTATCAGTAACATTAATCCGTCTAAGAAAGAAGGGATAAAAGGTGTGTAAGCCGAGCACTTAGTCGACAAAGTTCGAAATCCGCGATTTTCACCTCTCCGAGCGTCCTCTAGATAAGGTTCCTCACCTTCGATTTTAACCAAACTTGCTGTAATTATATATTATACTACCAGTAACAATAATCCGTCTTTAAAAAAGGGATAATAGGTGTGTAAGCCTAGCACTTAGTCGACAAAGTTCGAAATCCGCGGTTTCACCTCTTCGAGCGCCCTCTAGATAAGGTTTCTCACCTTCGATTTTAACCAAACTTGCTGTAATTATTTGTTATACTACAAGTAATAATAAACCATCGCAAAAACAGGGATAATAGGTGTGTAAGCCGAGCACTTAGTCGACAAAGTTCGAAATCCGCGATTTTTACCTCTTCGAGCGCCCTCTAGATAAGGTTTTTCACCTTCGATTTTAACCAAACTTGCTGTAATTATTTGTTATACTATCAGTAACATTAATCCGTCTAAGAAAAAAGGGATAATAGATGTGTAAGCCGAGCACTTAGTCGACAAAGTTCGAAATCCGCGATTTTCACCACTTCGAGCGTCCTCTAGATAAGGTTCCTCTCTTTCGATCATAACCAAACTTGCTGTAATTATTTGTTATACTACCAGTAACAATAATCCGTCTAAAAAAAAGGGATAATAGGTGTGTAAGCCGAGCACATAGTCGACAAAGTTCGAAATCCGCGATTTTCACCTCTTCGAGCGCCCTCTAGATAAGGTTTCTCACCTTCGATTTTAACCAAACTTGCTATAATTATTTGTTATACTACAAGTAATAATAAACCATCGCAAAAACAGGGATAATAGGTGTGTAAGCCGAGCACTTAGTCGACAAAGTTCGAAATCCGCGATTTTCACCTCTTCGAGCGCCCTCTAGATAAGATTCCTCATCTTCGATCATGACCAAACTTGCTGTAATTATTTGTTATACTACCAGTAACAATAATCCGTCGAAAAAAAGGGATAAAAGGTGTGTAAGCCGAGCACTTAGTCGACAAAGTTCGAAATCCGCGATTTTCACCTCTTCGAGCGTCCTCTAGATAAGGTTCCTCACCTTCGATATTAACCAAACTTGCTGTAATTATTAGTTATACTACCAGTAACAATAATCCGTCTTAAAAAAACGGATAATGGGTGTGTAAGCCGAGCACTTAGTTAACAAAGTTCGAAATCCGCGATTTTCACCTCTTCGAGCGCCCTCTATTTAAGGTTCCTCATCTTCGATCATGACCAAACGTGCTGTAATTATTTGTTATACTACAAGTTATAATAAACCATCGCAAAAGAAAGGGGTAATAGGTGTGTAAGCCGAGCACTTAGTCGACAAATTTCGAAATCCGCGATTTTCACCTCTTCGAGCGCCCTCTACTTAAGGTTCCTCACCTTCGATCATGACCAAACTTGCTGTAATTATTTGTTAAACTACCAGTAACAATAATCCGTCTAAAAAAAAGGGATAATAGGTGTGTAAGCCGAGCACATAGTCGACAAAGTTCGAAATCCGCGATTTTCACCTCTTCGAGCGCCCTCTAGATAAGGTTCCTCACCTTCGATCATGACCAAACTTGCTGTAATTATTTATTATACTACCAGTAACAATAATCCGTCTTTAAAAAAGGGATAATAGGTGTGTAAGCCTAGCACTTAGTCGACAAAGTTCGAAATCCGCGAACGAAAAATTTTTCGTCGCTAGAAACGTTGCGAACTTTAACTACATAACGCATTAACCGTTGTAACGTCTCTCCGAATCAAATAATACAGACATGTTATCAAAATTTATCTGTTTTAACTACCCTCGGCGCATGTCAGTCATGCGAGCATGAGAGAGAAACTTTAGCACGTAAGAAAGAAAGAGAGAGAGAGAGAGAGAGAGAGAGAGAGAGAGAGAGAGAGAGAGAGAGAGAGAGAGCCATAGGTACAAGGTTGCCGGAGTATTGAGATATCTTACGGGAGATTTCTCGCAAACAAAAAAATCCTAATTTAACAGTTTGTAATAACTTGTCAACAACATTACGCAAGCTGCAAAAGTGAGAGCGCACAACTTACCACAGCTAATAGACGGTAGTCTTTTTCACCATATAGAAAATATATCGACATGTTGACAAAGAAGAAATTCTCCAGCTATCCAGAGCCTGTCATGGTCAGAAAATCAACAGCCGTTAGGCACATTATACGTGAAACCGAGCGACAGTTTGATCGATCTGAATGATGATTCGAGAGGTCAGAACGAACAAGAATCACTCAGAAGCTTAAGGTTTCCACCAGTAAATCCTGAAGCATTCACTATACCGCTTCTAAAACGATTAGAGAAATTGGAAGAAGAGGTAGAACAAACAAAACGCACGCAGAACCAACTTTTGTTCCACACTTAACCAAAATGGCCACTTTTTGTGCTTGAAATGCGGGGCGAAAGAAGCATATTTTTCCATTTCCCGGAAAAATGAGAAATTTTCGGGAAAAATGAAAATTATGAGGAAATAATGAGAAATTTACGAGAAAAATGAGAAAATTTGCGGAAAAAATTTACGGGATAAACAAAGTTTTTGTTCAATTTGGTTAAATTGAACAAAAACATTAATAATAAAATTTTTAGAAGTTTTGACCCCGCTTTAGGCTTAAATAGTGGCCTTTCGGTCGAAAGTGGAATACAAGTACATTATCGAACAAGGGAATAAAGTAGATTATTCTCTCAAGTGGGTTTACTCTCCGAGCGAAGTGAGGAGAGTAATCACCCGAGGGAGGTCAACTGTAGTCCTGTGTTGCATATAGAAGTTTATTCAATACTTAAATAGGTAACCACTTCGTTGTCTAGAAAAGTGGGACCTACACATCCATTACTGATACACACTGAATTTTAAAAATTTAAGATTTTCAGTTTTTTTAAATTAAAAATTTTTTTTTAATTTTTACAAAAATTACAAAATTTCAAAATCATTGAAAATTTTATTCCGGCATTTGCGAGAATAATGTAACTTAATTTCCGCAAATACGGGGGAAAATATATGAGGGAAGGAATAGTACATTGTACAACAATGGGCGAAAATGGGCTTTTCCAAGCGAGGATGATGTTTCAGCACGAGTGGTAGTCGAGGGCGCCGTAGGCCTACGGCGCCCTCGACTATCACTCGTGCTCAAACATCATCCGAGTCTGAAAAAGCACATTCGCCCCTCGTTGTTCACCGTACTTTTTATAACAAGTGTATAAGGAAGACCATTTTTGTCGCCTATGAAATAGATCGAGAATAGAATTTTTCGAGTCGTCTACTACGGTATGCGTGTATAGATGTATATATATATATATATATATATATATGTATATATACTAGTGGGGCTTTGCCCCCCCCCCCCTGCTCGCTACGCTCGCCAACCCCCCAGTGTAGTTTTTGTATGATTTTTATTTTCTTTTTTAAAATTTGAATATATAGTTATTTTGGCTATACTTATGAACGGTAAAAAGATAACCATCAGTAGACAGTTTTCCACACCACCCAAGGGGTACTGTCAGAAGCACATTATTTCAGTCATAATGTACTTTGGGCGCGTTGAATTTTTTTTTTATTTTATTGTATAAAAATTACCAATAATTTTCTGACATGATCAAATTATACTAAATTATGGCTATTGTTAAAAATGAATGAATTTTGTTCTTAAGATAATGCATTTGAAAATAAAATAATTAATACTGATTCATTTTTATACAATAATCTAAAAAAACCGTGGAATCATCGCCGAGAGCCCTATAACCACGGGAATTTTTTCTGAAAAAAATAATGAAGTTATGGTAATTTTGAAAAGAAAATAATTTTATGGTTTCACTAATTTTGATAAATGTGATCTAATATATTGGCTATATTGATGATGTATTCAACATAAGCCTCAGTATCATCTTTTAAAGCATTCGGGAATAAATTTTGTTTTTTACGAAACTTTAGAATATTTTGAATTGTTAATGTTATTTTTGTAGGAATTTCATTGACTTCTGTAATTTTTTTTAACGTGTTTTCTAATATTTCAAATTTTTCATAAAATTCAATTTTCGAATTTAAGTATCTCAAATCATTTTCATCATTTTCTCGTATCATCTGATTGATATAACTTACTTCATCAAATATGTGTTCTTCTACTTGAACATTTAATGCCTGTAAATAATTTCTGTGCTCTTCAGTGTCAACTTGAACGAAAGAATTTTGAAGTGGATTCCATTCCATTGTCAAGATTTATTATATATCTATAAAATAATGAATGTGAGACAAAAGAGGAAATGTCTTATATAAAATTGTTTTGAAATGTATAGCTTTGTATGTTAAAATTTAAATAGCTACTGTATAGGAGCTGTACTAGAGTATATACATTATTAGTGAACGCGTAAGACAGATTGCAGTTTTTACAGAGAGCATAAGGTGAAAATATGTAGTTGTTGAGAGACATTGTATATATTCACTGATATAACAAAAGAAAAAACAACAAATATAGAATCAAGAAATTATATACAAACTCTGTATTAATTAAAAATTTCCTTCCAAACTATATTTTCAATTTCAGTATCATTTTCATTTTCAATTTGGATAAATAATTGATTAGGGTTTTTACATCTGGATAATGCTACATATAATTGTCCATGAGAAAATAATGTTTTTTTTTAATATAATCCTACATTATCGAAACTTTGACCTTGGGATTTATTAATAGTCATTGCAAATGCTAAGACTAAGGGAAATTGTTTTCTATATACAATAAGTGGTAACGAAGATGTAGGTAAATTTCCAGTATTTAATTCTCGGTATAAAAACTTTATTTCCAATTTTTTCTCCAGCTATAATTTCAGCTTCTATGTTGTACTTAAATAATTTCGTAATTTTTATTCGTGTTCTATTACATAAACCTTCTGTTATACTTAAGTTTGTTATTAACATAACAATTGCACCAATTTTCAAATTGAGTTCATGTGGTGGTAATCCTTCACGAATGTAATTTAATACTTCTATCGGAAAATTTATATAAATATTATCATCAGATTGGTCAACATCTTTGTATGTTGCAGTATCTATGCTATAATATATTTTTTCCTCGCTATCCATTTGTCTTAACATTTTTTTATTTAAAAAATACGTGTATTCATTATGAGAAGTGAGTATTACACTATTTAACGAAAAGTGAAATTTTTTACCAAAAAGTTTTGAACATACATAATTTGTTTTCCATTCATTTGGAATTTTAAATGTTGTAATATTTCCTTCTCCAATTTTCAGTAACAATTTTGAAAATTGTTTATAACATGAACGCATGTTTATATTTAACTTCAAAATATTGAAATTTGACCAAAGGTATGATAATTTTATAGTTTCTGCTATAATAGTGCTTCTCTTACTATTTTTTTAAAACAGGGAGAATTTGTCGAAAATCCCCCCCCCCCCTAATACTATTAATTTATTTCCGAAATGAATTTCGATATCACATAGATCACGTAATGTTTTGTCAACTATTTCTAAAGCCTTTTTTGGAATCATAGAAGCATCCCAAATAATTAAATCCGCGTTTCGTAATTTTTCTTTGTCAGATTTATATCTTAAAAATGAGACTTGGATATTGGTTAAATCTAGAGGTAAACGAAAAGTTCTATGACTGGTAATTCCCATTGGAAGTAATATCGAAGCTATACCAGTCCATGCCATAGATAAAATTTTGTTGTTTTGAGAAATAAAATAATAAATTAATGTTTTATATAAAAATGTTTTTCCCGAACCACCAGGACCATCTATAAAATACATCTTATGAGTTTGTTCGCATAAAATTTTGAAAATATTTCTTTGATCATCATTTAATTGAACATATATTTTTTTTTAAAATAAATTTGCAATATACGATTTCAAGTGCAAGATTTTCTTTGGTTTCAGTAAAATCTTCTATAAAACTGTTTTTGTATTTGTTCCATATATCATCACCTTGAATATTTTCTGAAAGTAAAAACCATGCATAATTTGTTGGTTTTCTTAAAAAGATGGTTATTTTTTAAAAAGTTTAAGCGATTGTTTTCTATCATTGCATAACTGTGTATGAAAAATTGTTGTGTTAGTCTTCCTGCGTACAATAAAGGACAAAAATTTTTTTCATTTGGTCTATAGGCAAGTCTATATGAATAATATTGCAAAAGTGTAAGATTTTCTTTGACACGATCATGATGATTTTTAAAGTAATTAGTACTCCATCCTAAATCACCTAGCGGAAACATTATTGGAAATACCATTGGATCGACGAATTGTGATAATTTATTCAAATATGTATTTTGTGGATGATTTTCTGGTAAATCTTTAGGATATATACAAAGATCGTAATTTTCTGGCAAACCTGAATCTGAAACAATAATTGCACCACACTCAGCGGTCACTGGTTTGTTATATACATGTTTCTCTTTTCCGTCTTTTCGTAAAAAAATCATATTGTAATTTGGTAGATTTTGAATATTTGAAATTTGGTGCAAGTGTTTATAATTTGTTGCTATGGGATTATTTTTTAAAACATTCGTCAAAGTTTCGATATGTGATTTAATCAATTTTTTATTTCTATCAGAATTTAATCTTTGTTCAACAGCTTCCTGATCATCATATATATAAAATTGACTATGTTTTGGAGTATTCCTATTACCTAATTTTAAAGTACTTGAAGTTACATAACAAATTTGACCTTGTATATTAATATTGTAAACAGATTTTCCTTTTTGCTCTATTTCATTACTTGTAAAAGATGCAAAACTAAAAAGGTTGTTATAATATCTAATTAATTGTCTAAAATCTTCATCATATAATAGAAGATTTTTTAGATTAGCATCATATTCACTTAAAGGAACGAAACAAATTTTTCCATCATTACAACAATTTGATTTTTGTTTTTCTTCTTTCCAAAAATTTAGCAGAAACATACTTGCATTAATAAGTCATTTCACCATAATTTAAAGGCTCAACAAAAAACTTATCATCAGTTACGTTATTATCTGTTGTACATGTTTCAATTTTAATATTTTTTTGTTTTTCTTTATATAAAGTATAAGAAATACTTTTTAATTTTTTTTAATATCACGATTCTCGGAATTTGCTAAATGATACCCTACTGAAAAAAATCAGATGATAATCAACTGATAATCAGCTGATAATCATGCCAAAACGTCAGCCGATTATTAGGTGATTTCGGTTCAGTATTTTTAATAAAGCTGATAGTTATAAATATGCGTTTATGTGAGATAAAATGTTGATGATAATCAGGTGATAATCATTCAAAATTTGTAACCTTTAATATATTTATTATAAGTTGTTTAAAATAAGTAAAATTTATAATTTCACATAATGAGGGCCAGTACTGGTGTTACCATCAGGATGATAATACAAAAACTCTAGCTGTGAGCTCCAAAATTTTTGTTTTTCAATAATTTAATTTAAACAAATTTTTTTTAATTGTTAAAAAATACTTATTTTAAACAACTTATAATAAATATATTAAAGGTTACAAATTTTGAATGATTATCACCTGATTATCACCTGATTATCATCAACATTTTATCTCACATAAACGCATATTTATAACTATCAGCTTTATTAAAAATACTGAACTGAAATCACCTGATAATCAGCTGACGTTTTGGCATGATTATCAGCTGATTATCAGCTGATTATCAGCTGATTATCAGTTGATTGTCATCCGATTTTTTTCAGTAGGGTATAGACCAGAATCAATGTTTCCTGTAAAAAATAATGCTAATTTCAAACTAGTCAACGTTTTTCCAAAACTTAACATGTAATTTGAATTATTAATAGTTATATTCAAGTGCCAAAAATGCCCGATTGAGATATAAAGTCAAAATAGTTATCGCTACTTTTAACATTTTGATAATAATCACTTCCTACAATAAAATCACAATAATATTTCCAATTGTTGATAACTTTTTTAACTATCATTGTTCTTATATTGTTATGTAAATTTTCATTATTGTATACAAAAATTGAAAAAATTCGAAATAATCCATTACCATCGTGTATAGTAATTTCGTTTTTATTTGTTGATTTTTTAATTTTTTTGTTTTTAATGACATCTTTCCTAAAATCAATAATTTTTCTTTTGAGATGTATTGAACGTTTCGTTGAAATAATTTTTAACATTTCTTCGATATTTTGATTCTCTAAATTTATTATATCATAATGACCAGAATCAATATTTTCAGAAAAGAGTAACGTCAATTTCAAATTACTTGTTCGGTTTCCGAATCCATTATTTTGATCAGTGTTATTAAAAGTAGCTTTTACAAAAACATCGAAAAATACTGCGAAACTTTGTATTTCAACAGAGGTTCCTTATATACCATTTTGAGACATTAAATGAAAATAATCTCGAATATTTTTAACATTGTTGTAATAGACGTTTCCTATGATGAAATGATAATAATTATTCCATTTACTTACAACATATATAACTATTAAGTAACGAATTAACATATGAAATTTTTGATGACCATATAAAAAACAGAAATAGTTCTAAATAAACAATTTCCATCTCCTTCTGATGTGATTTTAGTATTATACACATTAAAATATTAGAACAAATTAATCATGGAAATTGTCTCCAATAGTCACTGTAATTTTGACTACACGTGAATGATTCACAAGTAACTGATCATTTCGAAAACAACACATAAACGTACCCGATAAATAAGGAGTTCTTTTATGTAGCTGTTATAACAAAGGTCAAGCTATAATTAGTGTTATATGTAAACAAATTAGCAAATGTTATGGAGAATTGGCTCTAATAGTGTGCGTGAATCGCACGCGGGAAATTGACTCCAATGGTCACTGTACTGTTGACTATACTGTACTGTTTGACTGTACATGAATGATTTACGAGAAACTGACCATCTCGAAATCAAAGTAAAAGCGTAGGCGACAAATGTGGAGATCTTTTATGTGGCTATTATATATTGCCAAGATATGGTCAGTTTCGCGCATTACCCAATCTAACCTACAACTATTAGTATCATTAACACGTATCCACAACAGAAATTGATTTCAATAGTCACTTTAATTTTGACGAAAATGTTTCGCGCAATATAGACACAATTTTTAAAAAATCTATATTTATGAGCGTAGAGTTACCGTCCTGGTACTTAGTTGACACTCCGTGCCAACCAATTATAGATCTTCGTTAAAAGTTCCAAATTGAATGTACTATTTCAACATATTATCACATTTATGTAACAATTTGTAGATTAATAAATAGAAGGATTTATGGTTATAGGAGAACTGATGCTTATTATTGTTTACACAATAATAACTATGTTTATCGTGAAGTTAATCGTGGAGTTAATTTAAGACAAACGAAGTAAACTATATGCAGGTAATTGACTCTTATAGTCGTTGCGAGTTTGAAATTCATTCGTATAAAATTATGTTCTGATAGCAGGTGTAATTAGATTTTCTAAATAACCTAATCGGGAATAAAATTGTAAAATCTAATTTTTTGTAATTTCAGAAATGTGTCACCTTCCTTAACGCTATTGATATTTACAATAATACGTATTTATTGTAAACGTCTGAAAACCAATAAAATTTTGTGACTGATATTGTAATTCTACAATAAAATTTCACAAGAAAATACATTGATAAATTTACATACTTACTATATTAATCTTTCTTGTGAACTTTTTTTTTTATATCTGCATAATGCATCATTTCTTAAGAAACTAAGTCCACAATCAGGGTAAATTTTATTTTTTGATCCATAATGAGTCAGTAAATGTCTGTTTAAATGAGTTTGTCTCTTGAACGTTTTCTCATAAACTCTACATATTTTTAACTTTTTAATTCGTGTTCTTTGATTTGTTTTGTATAATGTTTTCTATTTTTAATCACGATTTGGCACATAAGACATTCATGAAAATCAACATTTTTAAGTCTAAGTCTACTGATGGTTATCTTTTTACCGTTCATAAGTATAGCCAAATAAACATATAATATAGTATATAATTTGAAACCATAAACATTCACAGTTAACGAACAGTACATTTTAAGTAAGTTAATTCTACAAAATTCGTGTTATTACTGTGTAAAGGGCCGTGGGGGGGGGGGGGCTGTGGGGGGGAGTATAGCCAAAATAACTATATAATATAGGAATATATATATATATATATATATATCAAAATTTTGAAAAAATTTGAAAATTTTGGAAATTTTTTCAAAAGTTTTTAACGATTTAAAGCTTTAGTAAAGAGGTGGGAAACAATAGATCGAGAGGAGCGAAAAAGGTCGTTTTCGCCCCTGACGCTCAGAAAACCCTATTTTCGGTCCACTTTATAGGCGCAGAAAATGGTCTTATTCAAGCACGTGTTATAAAAAAGTTACTTAAGTCCCGCTTTTTAGGCATGAAAGTAGATTTTTCCTTGGCTGATTACTGCCTTTGTGAAAATATGTTTTCCTTGAGTGATTACTGCTTTCGCTCCGCTCGGCAGTAAACGTACCCTCACGAAAAATATACTCGCTCGGGCAGTAAACTCACCCAAGAAGAAAATCTGCTACTTTTGTCTCTTGTGGCATAATGTACTATCTATAATATTCTCATCTGTTAACAGGTAAGAAATGAATATTTCTCAACACTTTTGAAAACACGCTCGAAATGATCAAATTTCTCTCCAAAATTCTAGCATGAAAAAGGACCTATTTCATGCGCAAGTGGGAAAACTTTTTTTTGCGCCGAGAATAACAAAAATTCTACTTTTCATAATGCGGGATAAGGAAAAATTTTTTTTGTCCCGCTGCTAAGAAAAACTCGATTTTCCATTTATTTTACATGCAAGGAAAATGACGTTTTTTATGCACGCATTATAAAAGAAATTCAGCTTTTCACCAACCATTTCACCCACTCAAACGGGATCTTAGCCATTCAACCTACTTGTACATACTCTTAGCCCAATATCCCCATACATCTCCGCCATTTTTGCGATACCTGCTGATTTTTGATTTTTGATCTAGCTGAACAGAAGCCACAAAGGCGTTTCGACCTCAAAATCGTGTAAAAATCCTTAATCGAGTTTTTGCCAAGCATTCCATTTGATCAAACGGGACCTAGCCTGCAAGTAGGGCCCTCACTTTGCTCAGGCAGTAAACGTAACCTTGCAAAAGATCTACTGGCTCGGGCAGTAAACCCACTTGCAGAAAAAATCTAAATAGAAGAAGAGCCATACGTGTGTGTTCACTTTCTCACACTCTTATATACATTTATCATCGCGCGCTATACAGTATCAGTTGTGCTATGCGTACGGCATAAATAAATCTCTATATTTTAACAGTATAGCCTTATACTTACTAAACAAGCAAAAAAGAGTGCGCTGTGTACTCCGGGCTTTAACCAGAAATCCGATTTAAGTAAAGTCCTTCTCATTACTGTTCACTTAGAAGCAGATCAAACATTTACCGACCGAGTCGACTGAACAAGTGCAGATAAGAAAATGACTTGCAACTAAAACAAAACCGCTGCCAATTCATTGGCACGTAGCTTCCTCCAACTAAATTTATAAGTCCAATAAATAAAATATTGTTTTAATATATATATATATATATATATATATATATATATATATATATATATATATATATATATATATATATATCTGCTTGCTAATGTATGAGTCGATTTTTGATACACAATTTAATAAAAGTTTTGGATAGTTCATTGTCCAAAATTTTGCAGACCCCTCTGTTTTCTTATTATAGAATACGAACACTGTCGTCAATTTTTTTTTCACAGAAATCCACGCATGTTTACATGTGTTCGTAACCAACCTAACCATCAAAACAGCAGGTTATTCATTAGATAGGTTGCTCGCGCAATTTTCAAGAAAACGATTTTTACATTTTAGCTCTTTAGTTGAAAACCGCTTGATGGAATAGTTTAAAATTTTAACAGCAGATAGCTTTTTTTATAGTGAATCACCAAATAAAATTTTGAAGCATTTGACTACATTGTTTTAGAGATATAAGAAATCAAAAAATTTTCAAAAAAAAATTGAAACCTTGATATCTTACGAACGATAAGGGTTTGAAAGCTATGCAATAAACTTAGCCAAAACACATAAAATATCTACTGTTTCCCGAAATCTCAAGTGCAATAAGGCCTTTTTGCGTCCGTAATCGAGGCACAAAAAAACTCATTTTTTCAGTTTTCGATTTATTACTGAAAAAATAAGTAGTCAAATCACTTTAAATTTTAATGGGGTATAGTTTGACACGTGCTGTTACAATGCCGCTACCCTAAGCGGGTCTTGGTCGTTGTCGTCCAGATCGGACGGGTGGGTGCCTATCACCACTACACAGCGCGTCCTTAGGTTGCGGATAGAGGAACAGCCCCTGAGAAAGAGGTTAGCTGCGAATAAATTGAATAAGCAGCCGCGGACAGCCGATAGGAACAGGCGTGGGTGTGATGAGCCCACACTGTCGAACGCATTCATCTAGAAACACTACGCAAGCACCACAACAACAAAAACACTTCACATTATCTCTTATCTCTCAATCTATCTCTTTCATCACACATTACAAAAATGGGCAAAAATCCTGCTGCCGAGGAGGATGCGGGAGCGATGACAACTGCCCCGAAAGGGGATGTGTAGAATGATTCGTCACCTGGTCTTACGCGGTAACGATGCCAGCCTGCCTTGCAGGGGGGCGTTAGGATGCGAGAATGAAACCGTAGTGTGTCTGACGACGAATTGACACTGTCCTCGTCAAAGTCGGAAAGCTCTCATACTTAGTTCTAGAGAGGTATGGGGGTTATCACCTCTAGAACGGTGGACTCACCTGCGATCGGAACAGGATCCGAAGCGCGCGGGTTTAACATAACATCATGGCTCAAAAAAATCAAATCCGAACCAAAAGGGACTTAAGGATCGGAACTTGGAATGTTCGCAGTCTATACAGAGCAGGTGCGTTTAAAGAACTCGTAAAGGAAGCTGATAGGTACAATCTAGATTTGGTAGCAATACAGGAATCGCGGTGGCCAGATGGCGGAGTACTAGCATAGGGTAACTTCACGTACCTGTATGGGGCCGGGAGTGGGGGATCTCTAGGCACCGGATTTCTCGTAAGCAAAAGCATCATACATTCGGTTAAAAGTTTCAAATCCGTCAATGATAGGCTCTCGTACATCATTATCGAAGGAGAATGGTATAGATATGTATTTATTAATGTACACTGTCCTACAGAGGACAAAGAAGAAGAAGCTAAGGATCTCTATTACGAAACTTTAGAGCAGGTAATCGACCAGTTCGCGTCTTACGACACAAGAATAGTATTAGGCGATTTCAATGCTAAAATAGGTAGGGAGGAAATGTTTAGGCCTACTATAGGTAAGGAAAGCCTGCACGAAGCCAGCAATGATAACGGTATTAGGGTCATAAATTTCGCGGCGGCAAAAGATCTTATAATCAAAACTACGTGTTTTAAGCACAAGAACATACACAAGGCAACGTGGACATCGCCGGACGGGGCCACACAGAGCCAAATTGATCATTTCCTCATTGAAAAAAGACGTCATACTAATGTTCTTGACGTAAGGGCTTACAGAGGAGCAGATAGCGACTCGGACCACTTCCTAGTAGTAGCCAAATTAAGAGCTAGACTAGTAGCGAATCAAAAGAGTAAGCGAGCAAACAAGGTAGAAAGCTTCGATATTGAGAAACTACGAGATAGAACAGAGCGAATTAGGTACCAGATAGAAATTAATAACAGGTTTCAGGCACTTGAAGAAGCAAACACATCGCGGGAGGGGAATGACGAATCGAATAGCTTATGGGGGGACATCCAAAAAACGGTAAAAGAGGCCGCGAACAAAGTACTGGGTAAAAAGAAAAAGCCAAAGAGCAAACCATGGTTTGACGAAGAGTGCGAACTCTGGTTTGAAAGGCGCAAAAAGGCTAAATTAGATAGCTTACAAAATAGAAGCGATAGGACCGTAGAAGAGTATTCGAACGTAAGGAAACAGACGAGCGCGACCTACAGAAATAAGAAGCGGGAGTATCAAAAGAATCTTATTAGGAGAATAGAAACTAACAGTAAGGAAAATAACCCCCGCGAAATGTACAGAGGGATTAACGCCATCAGAAAGGGTTTTAGGAGTAGAGCGCAATTGATGAAGGACGAAAACCGGGACCTCGTAACAAATGACAACGAATTACTGTCGCTGTGGAAAAATTATTACGATAAATTATTAAACGTGCACGAAAATAGCGAAGAATTAGGGGACGAAATTCACACTTCTGAACCCCACGTGGAGGAACCGAGCTACCAAGAAGTAGAGGCCGCGATTAAAAAACTAAAAAACAACAAAGCCGCGGGAAATGACTCTATACCAGCTGAGTTACTCAAATATGGGGGCGTCGAGCTCACTTTCAAAATCTATAAACTAGTATGTGCCATCTGGAAAAATCAAACAATACCCGAAAATTGGAAGGAATCTATCATTATACCGATTTTTAAAAAGGGGGATAAGACAGACTGCAATAACTATAGGCGTATTTCACTTTTAGCAACGTGCTACAAAGTTATGTCAAACGTAATACAAGCTAGACTCACTCCATTCGCGGAAGATATAGTAGGAGATTATCAGTGCGGATTTCGGCGCAACAGATCGACGAGCGATCAAATGTTTACCATAAGACAGTTGTTAGAGAAAAAGTGGGAATTTTGCGAAACCATACACCAACTATTTATAGATTTTAAAAAAGCGTACGACTCTATTAAGCGAAGCCAAATGTATCAAATTCTAGTACTTCTCGGTGTACCGAAAATCTCGTGAGATTAATTCAAATATGTCTGAACGGAAGCACGGGAAAGGTCCGAGTAGGCGGTAATGTATCAGAACCCTTTATGATACGCGATGGTTTAAAACAAGGGGATGGGCTCTCTACGGTGCTGTTCAACGTAACGTTAGAGTATGCCGTTAGAAAAATGCAGGTTAGCCAGCTGGGCGCAACGCTTAATGGAACAACGCAGATACTAGGCTACGCAGATGATTTGGATATACTGGGGGATTGTAGGGAAACGGTAGCAAGAAACGCGGAAATCCTCATAAAAGCGGTGGAGTATACAGGGTTAGAAGAGAGTGAATCAAAAACAAAGTACATGATTGTGGATAAGCTAGGCATCCGCAGAGGGGAGGAAGATCTCAGAGTTGGGAATTTTACTTTTGAAAAGGTTAGCGAATTCAGGTATCTGGGTACGACCATAAATGATAGAAACGAGATTAATGTCGAAATAAATAAGAGACTTCATTCGGGTAATGCTTGCTTCTACGCCGTGAGTAATTTACTTAAGTCGAGGCTGTTGTCTAAAAACGTTAAAATAAGAATATACAGGACAATAATACTGCCGGTGGTTCTGTACGAGTGCGAAACGTGGGCTCTCACTAAGCAGACGGACAACCGTTTTAGGGTATTTGAAAATAAAGTCTTGCGAAAAATATACGGGCCGAAGAAAGACGAGGAAACCGGGGAATGGAGGAGACTACACAATGATGAGTTACACAATCTGTACGCGTCACCAAATATTAACAGAATAATAAAATCGCGCAGATTAGGATGGGCAGGGCACGTAGCGAGAATGGGAGACGACCGTACGGCAGCGCGTGTCATGAAGGGCAGGCCGATGGTAACGCGACCTCTAGGTAGACCTAGAGGTAGATGGGAGGACAACGTAAAAGCGGAACTAGTAGAAATAGGACGGGCGGGTGTCGATCGGAGAGGTGCATCTTGGGTGGGGTTGACACAAGATAGGGCAGCGTGGAAGGCTTGCGTAGATGAGGCGATGAACTTTCGAGTTCCAAATGCCATGTAAAAAAAAAAAAAAATAGTTTGACACGTGACCGATTGACATGATTTTTTTCGCGAGGTTATGATATTTAGTATCAGAGATATGAATTAAAAAAAATCCCCTTTTTTATTTTATTTGCCGAACAAAGCGGTCGATCCCGATCACCAAATGAAGAAAAGTAGATAATTTTATTCTCTTTCAAATGCATTATAGCTGAATTGTTTGTAACAATGGGATGATTGAAAAAAACGCAAAAGAGTGTTTTTTAAAAATCAAAAAATGGCTATAAAACAAATATAGCTAAGAAATTAAAAAATAACTGTTTTTCCCGAATTCAGAATCCAAAAATATATATGCATGTCAAATTTTATTGATATTGACAAAGTAGTTCCAGAAATATTACGGTATGTACGGTACACACATACGTCCACACACACACACACACACACACACACACACACATCCATACGACATTTTGCAAAAACACTTGATTTGAACTCCTAACACACTAAAATGTATTTTCTAGAAGTTTTGAAGAAACTCAAAATTTTACTATTACAAAGCTTCCTCTAGGAGGAAGCAATACAATACCCAAAAAAAAAAAACAAGAGTTAGTCGCCCATCCTTTTATAAACATCTATTACTGTGCCAAGTTTCAAATAACAATATTAACGCATTAATAAATAGCATTTGAAGGAAAATCAGTAACCGCAGCGTGCATATGCGCAATTCTCAGCACATGCACGCTGCAGCTCGATAGCAAGGCACTTAACGGCGGTCTACAAACCATGTTAATTCTGGCAGAGTTAAAGGGTGGAGAGACTACTGCGAGGAAATAAAAAAATTCCCAGATACAGCTAATCCGAATACTCGCAAAGAATCCTAAAGTATCCAGAAGCTATAAAATTACTCACAGGAGAACATGTGGCTATGGAGGAGGAGTGTCTTCTTTTCCTTTTAGGAACCAACTTTGCGGACCTTCAGCCGGTGAATGAAACGTGGCCTGTTCCCCTTTAAAGGAACAGACCACAGAATACAGTCTGGGAGCTAACGGGGAGGGTCGTCATTCCGGAAAAAATCAAGTGGGGCATCGGGAACTTTCAGCCCATCAAGGCTCCTGGCACGGATGGTATACATCAGGAATTCCAGCAAGAGGGACTAGAAGAACTAATAGACTCCCTGGTCGAACTTTTTAAAGCTAGTGTTGCCCTGGCATACGTGCCCAAAATCTAAAAAACGGCCAAGGTAGCATTAATCGCTAAACCTGGGAAAACTAGTCACACAACCGTCAAGGATTTCAGGCCTTAACTCCTTTGTGTTTAAAACACTTGAGAGGTTAGTTGACAGATACACACAAGGATATATCTTTACCGTAAATCCACTACATCTCAACAAGCATGCGTATAGGGCGAGTTACTGCACGGAAACCGCACTACACTCGGCGGTTTACCGCATCGATGAGCAGCTGGGAAAGGGTGACCTCATGGTGGGAGCGTTCCTGGACATAGAGGAAGCGTTTGTACTTCTAATTGTACCTCTATTGAAAAGGTAACTGAAGAGACGCTGATTTAGTGACGCGTGGACATGCTTAACTGTAGTCAGCGAAGAATGTGCGCAGGAGGGAGTGGCGTCCCCACCATTTTGGAATTTTCTATAAAATTGGACATAATGATAGTGTTACTTCTTTGGAAGGAAATACGAGATCATCGTTCCAACGCGGCAAGACTGGGAGACTAGTACTACCTACTCGGGAGCTACTTGACCTTTTGGAGAAGGGCTAGTTTACCTAAGTAGGAGGATGTCCGTTCAGAGGGAGGTATAATTGGTTCTGCCTAAGTGCCTGGGGTGCGTATGCCCCCGTCCCCTACATTAATAATAATAATAATAATAATAATAATCCCATCGGTATGCCCGCTCCTTGTCGTAGGCGGCTGCTTTAACATCTTCGCAACCTGCCGGGTGATGAGCTTACGAGAGCAGCAGTCCCCTGAGGGAGTGAATGTATGGCATTCTGGTGGGAGTGTAAATGAGGGACGATTGAACGAAAATCCTTAAGAAGAGTATCTCGATGAATCAGCGCACGGAGCGGAGATGAGCTGCAGTAGCAGAAAGGGAAACCGAATATGCATGCTGCATGCCAACCACAGTCGGAGCCGTAGGTCCTTTAAAAAGACCTTGACCGGCCACACAGAGACGCAGGAAGGCACGCACTATCAAAGACCTCTATAAACGGGTGTTCTTTGAGAAGCGAAATCACATGCGGAGCACAAGCCGGGACTATGCCCTTTCTGCGGCGACCCCGCAGCATGGTAGCGTCTTGGTGGAGAGAATTGTTGATGCATGATTAAGGGGGTCCTATAAACGGATATCTCCCGGACGTATCAGAGTGATAGATGGGAGTGTTTTGTTGTCGTCTAAGTCAGGGGAAGGCTGCTCTCAAACCAATCAAGCGGACCGCCGTGTTGGCCGTGCGGTGCGACCCGTGAGCTGTCAAAAGGAGATCCTGGGTGGGGAGACGATCTTAGGCTGCGTGCCGAAGTGACTCGAGCCACCTTTGGCTCCCGCTGACGGCAAGACGGGAGGTCGGTTGCCTAGCCAGCACCGATCAATCGGCTTGGCGAGTGCCTGCTGTCGTGTCACGCCTGCTGTAAACTCTCCAAAGAGCTGAACATTTTTGTTCGGGGGTGGGAAGCTCGAGAGAGCGGAGGTGGGCTAGTGCGGCAGTGGGTTCTATATCCTGGTATGATGTACCCAGTCTGGCATCGCCTGCAGGCATGTGTTCGGGCCATGCCAGCTGCCTCCATACACGAGGGGATCCAGGGGGTCGGACACATACCAGGACTAAGTTTGATTTCAGCATGGATGAGGCAACCGAACGGAGTAATTTGAGGATGGAGGGGTACGGCGTGCCTGCAGACGGAGATGCGGTCAGCGGAGGTAAAAGTAAGAACCTGGTAGGTAGCCTGGCTACTATAAATGACGTAAAGGGACGGGCGATATAATCGGAGGGTTGCCTCAAAACTGGGAGGCTGCAGAGAGGAAGTTGGAAGACCAACTACTCATAATACGCAACAACCTGGTGAAGATGAAGGCGAAGACAAACGTCCAAAAGAATGTCAGTCGCGTAATTACGGATGGAATGTGTGAGATCTATGAAGCTGTTGAGGTTGGGATGCATGAACTCCAACGTATGAAGCAACTGCGACAGACTCTCACAGAAATATAAAGGACGGACACGGAAAAAACGCCACGAACCAAACGTAAACGGGACAGACAGACCCCGACTCCGGAACCGGGAACTTTAGACAAGCAGGAGTTACCGGCAAAGGATACGTGGACAACCGCCACGAAACGAAAGAAACGAAAGGCGGCCACGAAAACAGAGACAAATGCTGCTGAAGCAACAGGACAAAGACAAAAGAGCCCACAGCGCGCAAGACAGATCGCCTAAACCTGAAACCCTGGCGAAGCGCGATTTTGATCAAGCCAGCAGAGGGTAAGACGTACGCGGACGTTCTACTTCATATGCGACAAAGAGTGAATTTGACGGACAGTAAAGTGGACATACGAGCTATTCGTAAGACCAAAGACGGTTCTGTATTGCTACAGCTTGACAAAGAACAGGAGTGACAGGTTTTCCAGCAGACGTTACAAAACGTACTGGGACAGACTGCCTCAGTGAGGGACGTGACTTCCAAGGAGACACTGGAATTCATGAACCTGGACTGCATCACAACAGTACAGGACGTCGCGGACGCGATCAACCGCGAAACGGGGACCACGACTGACCGAAATGTCCACATCTTTGACGCGAATAACGGCGGACAAGCGCTAGCTGTCTGTGAGTTTGACACGAAGGAGGCAACGGATCTACTTAAGAAAGGCCGAATTACAATCGGGTGGATTAATTACCGGATCAGACCCAGGCTTCGCGTTCCGAGATGCTACAGGTACTTGGCTATGGACACGTGAGGGTTGACTGCAAAGGACTGGACAGACAAGACTGCTGCTGGAAATGCGGCCGAGAGAGGCATGTAGGCAAGGCGTGCACAAGCGCGTCTTCCTGCTTCCTCTGCGCGGGGCGAGCCAACCAAGATCTAGCACACGTGCCTGGCACGGCCTCATGCGCAGCATTTAAGGCAGCCCTGACTGCATATAGGACGAAACAGACAAAATGGACCTGACAATACTCCAATGCAACCTGAACGGGAGCAGCTTTGCACATTCGCTGCTCCCACAAATTGCGGCGGAAACGGACGCGGACGTACTCGTGATAAGCGGACAGTACAAAAACCTCTCCGAGCCATCGTGGATCGCTAGCAGCTCAAACACGGCGGCGGTGTGGGTGCGAGGGGTGAACGCGGCGCGGATTATAGACAGTGGGGCCGGAGAAGACTATGCTTGGACAAGGGTGGGCTCTGTCACTATTGTCAGTGTCTACCTTTCTCCGAACAATAGCGCGCGCGAATACGAAGACAAGCTAAAAGTCCTGAAAGACGTCGTCAGAGACCTTACTGGCGATGTAATCGTGGCGAGCGATTTTAACGCGAGAGCGATCGAATGGGGGATACCTATGACGAACAGACGAGGACGACTGATTCTACAAATGGCCGCCCGACTAGAATTGGAAGTCATAAATGACGGAAACGTGACCACCTACAGACGACCCGGTTTTGGTAATTCTATACCAGATATAACCCTAGCCACGGACAGGATGTTGACAAGGCTGAGGGGATGGAGAGTGATCACACATTTTGAGTAAGTCCTTGGGTGCACCGAGCTCATAATTCTTCATTTGACAATCTTTCATATATTGGTAGAATATTTTCTACAACAACCTGATTCAAAAACACTTGCATACTTGTATGACTATGCGGCTTTTTTTCTGTTACAGCACGCTTGTAAAAGCACCAAGACTGCTTTCCTTGAGGACACAGTGAATGATTGTGCTTTTTATCTGTGGAACTACAATGATATAAAGTAGCCATAATTTGTTTTTGCATGTCCCATACATTGTTTTTATTGCGAACAATAGCATTCCTATAATATCCAGCAAGCGTATCAATCACTTTGTTGGTCAGCGCTCCAGCTGACTTTCCACCAAGTGTTATCCCCTTTGCTTTAGCACTTTTCACTATTTCTCTTAAAGCTGTAGATAAGCGTTTAGCCACATGATTGATGCACTCTTCTTTCGCTAATGGATCCGAATAAATATTAAATGAGGATAAATGATTGAATGTCTTAGCGTCACCATCAGATAGCATTGTCATATATCTCATTTCACAATCACTCACAGATCTTCGCCATAGAATTTCAGCTATGGCTAACTCCATGGATCCGGAAGAGCCATCATAGTTTTTATTACAATTGCCTGAAGCTTTGTGTGATTTGTACCAAATATCAAACTCTGGAGAGTCAGATCCTAAATCCTTTTCAGTAATCATGCACATGTGGCAATATTTACTAAGCACTTCATAGTCGACAACAAGACCAGTCATCACATCAATAACGCAACCAACTCCATAAAGAGAGGTGAACCCACGCTTATGCCAAGATCCATCGTACGAAGAAATAATGTCAATTACTTTTTCAGATAATAAATCTGGATTCAAACTTCTATGAACTTGATGCACAATTTTTCTGCTCTTTGAAAGAACTTCTCTTTTTAGCTGTATAGCTTGACTTTTCACTGTTTCCATGTGACGGTAAAAGGACGAAGTGGATGTACAGTGCATAATTATAGAAGCTCAAACATCCTGAAGAGCAGCGATTCCTAATCCTACTTTTGTAAAAGACTGCACTACGATCTCATTGATCACGAAAGAAGAGTTGTTCTTAATAGGATCTGTACGTGAGCTTGAAAATGTACCCACACATACTTCACCACAAACTTTGCAAATAAACAATAAATTCACAGCAAAACCATTTCGTTGTCCTAATTCAAAATTCACTGAATTTGTTTTACAAAATTCACATGTCATCTTGTCAGCTATAACTGTAAAAACATTTATGTTAATAAACATGTTTTCTTCGTCATCAACAACGTCACTTGAACTTTTTAACATATCAGTAAACGCCAATTTTCTTGTTGTTGCTGACTCTTGCAGTTTAGCTTGCATAGCATTTACTGTATTGTTAGAAATACTTCTAGTGCAAGGTTTTTCACTGAGAGAATTACGATTTGGAACACTATTTTTTTTGCATTTTTATTTTGATCAGTCTCGTTTACATTTGCTCGAGCTTTTATTAGGTTAGCTGCACTCGTAGCACTTTTACGATTTTTTGTTGGCTTCGGTTTACGCTACTTTGAATGTTTAGCATCCATTGTTGTAATTTATAAATTAATAAATTATAAATTATGCAACTACAAGTTTAGCATATACATATATTTTGTTTACATGTATGGTATATAAGTATGTAACAAACATTGACTCGCACAGCAGAAAAATTTGTACCGTATAAACGTTTCTGCCGCCATCTATCGCAGGGTTCACAGACTGGGCCGATTGGATAAAATGATACTTACGTTTTCGTTTTGCATTCAAACTACCTATTCGTCATTTAAAAATCAATATTAAAATTAAATGTGTAGCAATTTATGCACTAGAATGCACACATTTAGAATTTTATTAAAAAATCGAAAAACGTATTATTTTTTTTAAACTTCTATAGCTTGCTTTTCATGTATATAAAATTTATCCCCATAAAATGAACTTGATACTAGATTCTACGCATTATTTAGAACACTTTAAAGAAATAAAAAAATTTTCGATTTTTTGGTCCAAAAACACCAGAATCCCACCTTAAGTAGTTGTGCTAAGCTAGTGGAACAAAAATATTTATAGCACTGCATGGCATAAATCCGCAATTTATTTCATGCCTATCCGTGGCATAAGCAGTCATTATTGCACCGTACATATCGCTACGCTCAGGCGCTAACCACACGGTGCAAAAAAGGACTGCTTATGCCATAGGCATAGCAGCGGATTTATGCTAGTCAGCGCTGTAAAATGATGTATGATACACGTGTCATGAGTCGTTCTTCATGGCATGGCGTTGAGCGCACTCGCTACGCTCGAGCACTTATACACGCCGTGCCGTAAAGTACAACTTATGCCACTAGTACCGTAATGTACTACAATGTACAGTATTTTAAAGATGTAACTAATATGATAGAATTTGTCTTATAACACGGCAAAATTTCGCCGAGCAACAACGACGTTCACGGTCGGGGTAGAGCGTCTCAAGGCTGCTTGTATGAATGAAAGAGTGCATGTGTCTAAGTGCATCGTTTATTTTTTGAGTGAACGACGAAAGAGGAGCAGTGGCTGCGACGGACAAAAAGGACAACATACGTTGCTGACTCGCGAGTGAGAGATGCGAGGAGACGACAAGCAACGTTGGCGCAGCAACAGCGACCTTTCACCTCGACAGGGCGTTCAAGTCGGCCCCGCGCACTGTAAGACAGCCGATGCAGATGGCGAAGCCCTTCGTGGGGTCTACCTACGTGAGCGTCTGATGCAGCAGGACCAGCGTGATGGCAGCTCGCCCGCACGAACGCCAGGAACAAAAACTACAGCGTCGCGCGTTCGTAGTGACAGATGCCACTTGTGTCAATGGCCCTGACGACGAGGTATTGGGAATCACTACGGGTTCTACGGTCAAGAGTTATCTTGGTTGTCTGTGAGTAAAAGGCTGCCTGTGTGCTACGAGCGTTAGAATTTCGCGGCTATCTACTTCGACATTGTATTCGTGAGAATGTCTGCGCGCATGTGCGACCGCGTGACACGGCAATGGCGCGCAAACCGATAGTGTTGCGAGCGAGCGGACTGTCAGACCGCGACGCATTGACAAATTAGCGCGCGCACGGTACGGCGGCTAGGAAGAGCAGAGTGGTGGCCGCGAGCGTCCGAGCCGGCACTCGCCTGCCCCGACTGCTCCCGAACGGACGCGTTCCTGACTTCGTCTTCACCCGGTGCTTCAGCTCAACATCGCATTCGTGGAGGATTTAAAGGTCAGTGAATCGTTTCTTTTTTCTCCGGCCGAATCCGTCTCGCGGGTAAGTTCCACGTTCGGTTTCGCGAACGAATTGGTTATCTCGCGTGTGCGTTGGTTACCTCCAGATCGCTATCTTTATCTCTTCATCTTTTTGTCTTGTATTCTGTTCAAATAAAAGGTTGTCTTATTGTACGGGTTATCTTCTCGCGTAGTAAATAAAGTGTAGAGTTGTAACATTCCGTACAGGCTCCGCATAAAATTATAAAAAATATTAAATGATAAATTTTGTTGAATGAAATTTTAGATTTTACGCGAGGATATCGCGCTTCCCCACTCTTTATTTACACGCTCCGGATCAGCTGAGCTCACAGCAGCAGCGCAACACCAGCAACGCTACGTATATAGCGAGCGGCGAGCGCAGTGACGCGAGACAAAGAGTAGGGACGCATCGGCGGCATGGCGCGCGCATTAGAATATGTTTGCCTGAATGATTTTTGTATATACGTGTGAATCTACGTGTGCAAGTATAAATGTAATAGTTTTTTCGGCGGCAGCTCGTAATTCCTCTTTGGTGATTGTTGGAATGATTTCGTCATTTGCCTCTGCTTCAGGGATAGCTATTACCTTCAGTTGAAGGGAAAACAGCGTAGTAACATTACGGTCCAGCAAATCCGGGCTCTTGTTAGGGGGAATACATCCTCCCTTTATTTTCGTTATTACTGCTTGGTACGGTCGCTCCCACGGATCCAGCCCAACCTCGTCCTGTAACTCTTTATGGCATCGTCGTTTATTTTCTCGGATTTAATTCTTCAGTATCCGTTTAGCAACCTTAATTTCTTTGTTTAGGGCGTCTACTATTTCTCTACCTCGACGAGTCTTGTAGTATTTCTTCCGAGACCGCTGTTCCCGTCTTCTGGTTCGATGACACTCGCTGCGGGCAGCGTCAATTTGTTCATCATCTCATTAGTATTCAGGCGGTCGTCTATTTTTAGGAGCCCTCCTCGGCATCGTTGCGTCGACCTTATCATTCGCAGACCTTATCATCCAAACAGCTGTATTTCTTCTAGATTTTTCTTCCTTATCATAATCTTTCGTTTTCAATCGACGCCTTTTGTCGTTGCCCTCCCGTTGGATCTCTGTTTTGATATTCCTATCTCCATTTTTATCGCTTGGTGGTCACTATTTGTGTAATGATCGCTCACCGTCCACGATCTAACTAAACCACTCAGGCAGCTGCTAACAAACGTGAGATCTATGATGGATCCTGCGTCTTCTCTTTGAAATGTGTAGGAACATCTCTGGTTAACTAAGACCAAGTCAAGGAGGGCGAATCCTTCCAATAGCGCTCGTTCTCTTTCGTTTGTCCTTTGGCTGCCCCACTCTACTGCCCATTACTGGCATTGAAATCGCCTGCTATTAATACCGGTGTTTTCTTCCTACAGCATCTTCTACTGGCCGGTCCAACAGTTGTCTGAATTGTTCTATCGACGCGTTAGGAGAAGCATAGCAGCTGTAAATGTGTACGCCTGCGACCTTAGCGTGTACGAATCTTTCATTACGTCTTGTCATTTTTTCCTGGAAAGCGGCGTCTCTGCGTGCTCATATCGCCGCTTTACCAGTACTGTCCATATCTCACAATAGTTTGTCCAGGTCTCTATTGTTTACAGACGATGGCTATGTCGATCTCTGTCCCACAGACATACTGGCTTAGTAGGTCCTATGCATTCGCGCAGTGATTTATATTCAACTGCACTAGTATGTGTGTGTGTGTGTGTGTGGCTGCGGCGCACTACGTAACGCACTACGCGACTGCACGCAGGAAACCTTCTTTCGACATGGCAGATTCCCTGCCTCGAAAATGGCGCGCGAAAGTTCGGCAACGAGTTACACGGCTTTGTTGTCAGAGCCGTTGCGCGTCCTTAGAATTCTCGGGCCCGGTGAGCTCGCGGAAACGATCCTCGAAGCGGCGAGAAGAACGACGTCAATTAGGATAGTTAGTGCGGCACGATCCGCCAATCGGAGCGCTGCTTTGATTCGGCCCGAGGAGTAGGGAAGGTAGCGAGCGCGACTGGCGCGCTCCGGACCGGCAGTATCTCGTGAGCCTTCGTTGACGGAAGTCGACTGACATTGAGTTTTACGAGCGCGTAAGGGAGAGAGTTGAGAGTACACTCAGGTTGGAATGTCTGACGGCTTTCTGAGGTGCATCCCGACATCAGCCCGGTGACAAGGAGGCAGCAGAGAAGACCTAGCGCTGAGGAATAACCCACGTGCCTTAGGAGATCGAGAAAAAAAGAAAGAGCGAGTGGGAAAAGGATCGTCAGCGGGTCGACTAGCACCTCGTGCGGCGTATGCCACCGCGTTGTGGGGAAGAGTTGGGTGAAATATAGCAAAATATTGTGGAAAATAAAGTGTAGTTTTTTGTTCTCCCCACGCGTTTTCAAACGTACGGCGACTGCGGCAAATCCGCAAATTAATTTTATTTAATTATTAATCTATTTGATGAAAAGGTCAAAAATATCCCACCATACATTTTTTACACTCATTACCTTCAACCTCAGGTTACTATTTAGTTATACATCTTATTGAAAGAAGCATACAACAATATATAGGACTCAGTTTATTCACATAACATAAATTATGTAAAACTATTAAAAACGTTATTTAATTTGAATAAGTAAATAATTGTATAGTGTTCATTTATTTATATAAATTAGCATATTTTACGTAAAATAATCAAGAAAAACATCGAGCGTACCAAATATACTGTCGTCACCCATTTTTTTACCATAATGAAGCATACAATCGGCTAAAACTCCTTCAGGTTGTGGATACGTGGAGGCTTTCGCTTGACCACTAAGTTTGCTGATTCCTTTAACAGCGGCCATTTTAGCTCTTGCTGTGGGATTTGGCTGCAGAAATTCCTTAGTCTTCATTTGTAATTCTTCAACTAGCTCAAAAGTCACATCTGTTTTCTTTAGAATTATAACAAGATTCTCATTATTATGATGGTGACTATTGTTAAATTAGAAATGAATAATAAAATTCATATCATTGTCATGATTATGTAATTGGTAGAAAATTAAACTGTTAGAAAGTTAATTCCGTTAGAATTAGCCAGTGACTAGTCAACATTTATCTCGATTTCTATCAGTTATATTGCAATAGGTGCAATGTGATATTAACAACAAGATACATTTTTTCTAATAATAATAACTGAATGAATATTTTTCTACGACGTCTACTCTAAGTTATATTCAACTATTAAAATTAGAAATTAAAGAAATCCCTCTATTTAACTTAAATATTATTTATAAGTTAATTTTGTTTTTAGGTTAATATTTCTTTATTTAGATGTTATCAATACACACCAAAAAATTATGTAATTTCGCTAACATGGGTTTTTTACATTTCATTATGATTGTTTTGAAAATTGTGAAGAAGCCTACATAAGTCTGTTCGTCGGTCCATACATACGATCATACATACAATTTTAGCAATACCGTTTTAAAAAAAAAAACTATTATATTAAAATATGCTTGTGCGAATGATTTTCGTTCAACTGATAGAACTCATTTTAATAAATTTTCTAGAGACTCAATTTCCAGGTTAAGCCAATGAGAGAATGGCGAAAGCCTCGATTTCGGAGCATCTGCTGCAGTTTTCTTTCGCTTGTATTTACGGTCAAAATTCAAAAAACGTCAAAAGCTGTCTTTTTGGAGCAGCTGCGGCTGTCTTTTCGCGATTTTTCGGCCTTATGACACTGGCAAAGGGCACGAGGAGCTCGATCTGCGTCGAGACCCGGAAAATATGGGTTTTTCTTTTGAGCGTAAATTCTGAAAACGGCGAAAGCTGCCCTTTGTCACACTGGCAAATCGCACGAGAAACACTTTCCGCGAGCCTATCAGCAGGACTTTATGCAGTACTTTCTGCAGTACTTTCCGCGGGCCTATTAGCGGAACTTTATGGCGGGACGTTATGCGGGCCTATTAGTGGGGCTTTATGAAATACTTCCTGCGAGACTTTATGCAGGCCTATCTGCGGGACTTTATGTGGAGCTTCCTGCGGGAATTTTCGCGGGCCTATTAACGAGACTTTATGCGAAGCTTTCGGCAGGACGTTATGTAAACCTATCAGCGGGACTTACATGTCTGGATAGTACAGCCGAAAGCTCCGTATAGAGTCCCGCTAATAGGCCTGAAAAAAGTCCCGCTGATAGGCCCGCATAACGTCCCGTCGAAAGATCCGCATAAGGTCCCGCTGACAGGCCCGCGATTTGCCAGTGTGATGAAGGGCTTTAATTGTCTGGGAAATGTATTAAAATTAGTTCTGTCAGTTGAACGAAAATCATTCGCACATGCAGATCGTCAGACTTAAAATAATTGCGCTTTTCGTTTTTTTCAACCTCCTTAGCAACGGCGCCGTGGCCACCGCGATCACTTCCCCTCACGCGCTTTTCCGCTGGGCGCTGTGGTGGGGGGATTTTTCTTTCTTGACTGGGAAAGTGAAAAGTGAAGGAAAATTTTTCGGACTAATTCCCCTTGACTCAGTTTTTTACGCTGATCACGATGGTATATAAATGTTGTATTGTTTTAGAATCACCCTGTCTATATATTACTTCCCTCCTTAACCGTTTCGTCTCTCTTTTAACCGTCTTTTTCTATCCTTCACCTGTTTTCTTATCCTATCAAATTACACCTGACCTCCCTCTATCAATTCCAATATGGCACCTATACACACACACAAACACACAAACACACACACACACACACTAGTGCGGAGTTTTGCTGTTTTCTCCCATCTGGCGCCTCCCCAGGTTGCGGATAGGGGAACGCTCGCCACTAATGGAGGGTATCGTGGAAATAAAATACACGAGGTGGACAAAAAAAGCGGCTAGGGGAAGGAACTCCAAAAATAAACCAAATATGGAAAGGGTAGTGAAGGAGAATACCATTACGGTGCAGGGGAGGGATACCCCAGTACCGGCGCCTACAGGGAGTGAGCAAGCGGGCTCCCAGGCGTCGTCATCCGGCGACCGCAATGCTGCAGAGGTTGGTCACTCGGCTCCTGCAGCATCCAATGCTACAAGTGACAGTAGAGCAAAGAAGGAGGACCGCGAGGAGGAGGCTGACAAAGCCTTTTCGCTCCCTCCTCAGCGAACGGATTAAGTCCCTTGTGGACTTTGTTCTACCAAGGAGCAATGTCCACAAGGAGATTAAGATGCTGGCTAGGGCTACTAGCAAGGCGCTTAGCGAGTATGCCAAACTGCGCCATCTTAGCCCAGCCTTGGCAACACCGACGGTCAAGAGGGAGGATGGGGGATGCCAAACCTCCCCCATCTTCCGCCAGAACATCCCCCAGAACACCGGGGAGCATGAGCTGCCATCGCCGCCACTACCACCGGCGGCGAAAAAGAGGAAGGCGGAAGGTGACACGCAAGGCCAGTCAAAAGCCCCTGACTGGGCCACCGTAGTAAAGAAGCGCAAGAAGAGGACAAAGGGCAGCCAGCCGCAGCAGCAACAACAACAGCAGAGATGTGCCAGCAAACTGGCCAAAGGCACGTCCGAGTCTAAGGCCGGAGTGAGACCCCCGCGCCCAGATGCCATCAAAATCAAGGCATCAAGCGGGGGCTCCTCTTACGCTGACATCCTCCGGAAGGTCAAGTCCGCACCGGAGCTTAAAACCCTAGGAGATCGGGTCACCCGTATCAGGCGCTCCAGGGCTGGGGAGCTTCTCCTCGAACTGGGACGACCGGGTACGGAAACACCAGACCTGAAGACAGTGGTCTCATCCACCCTGAGCGGGTCAGGCTGCTGACTCACCAAGAGTCCATTACTATCAAGGACATGGACGAGTCGACGACAGCACTGGAGGTAGCCGCGGCGATTGCGACAAAGATCGGGCCAAATGTGGTGCCCCCTGACAGCATTAAAATCAGAGGGTCCTATAGCGGCACTCTAGCGGCGACCATACAACTCCCGGCAGTAGCTGCTAAAAAGCTGCTACAAAACGGGAAAATAAGGATCGGATGAGTCAACTGCAGAGTTCGACTGCGAGAAGGATCCTCACGGTGTTACAGGTGTCACGAAGCTGGACACATCGCGAGGGACTGCAAAAGCGCAGTCGACCGGTCGGCGCAATGCTACCGGTGCGGCCGAGAGGGACATAAAGTAGTGGATTGCGGGGCCATAGTGAAGGCCCTGCAGGAGGCGGGAGTACCTATTAGAAATGACTAAGGTACTCCAGATCAACCTGAACCACTGCAGGATGGCCCAGGACCTCCTGCCTCAGTTGGTCAGGGAGGAGAAGGCAGACATCGTCATTATCAGCGAGGAGTATAAGGATCTCGAGGACCCAAGCTGGGTGAGGGACAGTACCAGCAAAGCGGCCATCTGGGTATGTGGAAGCCTCCACATATCCCGCAAGATGGCCGCCCCCTCCCCAACTTTACCTAGGTGGAGGTAGCCGGGGTACGCATTTACAGCTGCTATCTTCCGCCCGGCGACACCATCGAGGATTTCACGAGGTCCCTGGACGCCATCGTCACCAGCGCCCAATCCTCCCGGTTGCCTGTTGTAATCGGGGGGTGGGGGGGGGGGGGTGGGGCTTCAACGCCTGGGCGACGGAATGGGCAGCGCGAAGACCACCGTTCGCGGACGCACACTCCTCGAAGCCTTCTCCACACTGGAGCTGGAGATCGCTAATAGAGGGACGACTCCTACCTACGCTAGGGGTAGCAAGTCGTCCATAGTTGACCTGACCTTCATCGATCCAATCATGGTGGGGGAAGGGCACGACTGGAAAGTTAGCGATCGATACACGGGTAGCGACCACCAAGCTATCGTGTATCGGCTCCAGCTGACCAACAGAAGATCCGGGGCAAAGCTGCGAGCTGTGAAGAAGAGGTGGTCACCAGCTTCCTTTGACCGAGAAGTGTTCATCTGCTCCCTCCAGGGAGGGGAACCCACCGAGAGCGCCCGAGACCTCGCGACGGCCATAACAGCGGCCTGCAATGCGTCGATGGCCACAAAATCAACCCCAGGGGTGCGGCAACGCCCACCTGCCCCGACTTCCTCGACAGGGTCGTTCGCCACCTTTTCCCACAACAACGGGAAAGGGCACCAGATACGGGCCTGATGGTAGCGGACGGTGCAGACGAGCCGCCAGACGTATCAGAAACCGAGTTGAGGATGGCTGCTCAGAAGATCATCCCCAGAAAAGCCCCAGGACCGGACGGTATACCTGGCCTGGCAGTCAAGAGCGCAGCGTTGGAGGTCCCTAGCCTTTTTAGAGACACCTTCAACGCATGCTTAAAGGAAGGATGCTTCCCGGATCAGTGGAAGGTACAAAGGTTGGTACTCCTACCGAAGGGAAGTAAACCCCCGGAGGAGCCATCCTCTTACCGACCACTTTGTATGCTGGATATACCCGGGAAGCTATTTGAGCGGATAATAAGTGTCAGGCTGGAGGCAGCCATCCTATCGGAAGGAGATCTTTCCGAAAACCAGTTCGGCTTTCGGAAGGGTCGCTCAACCATCGACGACATAAGCCGAGTTGTCGAGCTCGCCACCAACGCCATCGGTGGCTGTAGAAGTGCCAGACGCATGTGCGCAATCATTGCCCTGGACATCAGGAACGCCTTCAACTCGGTTAGATGGGACAGCATCATGCTGTCTCTAGAACATCTCAAGGTGCCGCTCTACCTACGAAGAGTCGTTTCGAGCTACCTGAGGGACCGGATCCTGCTCTACGACACCGATGCAGGTGTGCGCTCATACAACATTACTGGAGACGCATCACAGGGTTCGGTCCTTGGGCCGCTGTTCTAGAACGTCGTGTACGACGGTCTTTTAAGACAGCGGCTCCCCCAGGGGGTTTCAATGGTGGCTTTCGCCGACGACTTAGCTCTTGTCGTCGTTGCAAACAGCGTTGAGGAGGTGCAATACCTCGGAGACGTCTCCATTCAGGTAGTAGCGGACTGGCTGAGCGACCATGGATTAAGTTTGGCGGCAGAAAAGACGGAAGCGGTGATCATCTCTCGCACGAAGAAGAGGATGTACGCTACCTTCACGGTTGGTAACAAGGAAGTCCGATCGGTAGACTCCATCCGATATATTGGGGTCACGCTAGACGCGCGACTATCGTTCATAGAACATCTTCAGAACGCAGGCTTAAAGGCAACAAAGGTAGCTCGTGCGCTCACTTGCATCATGCCCAATATCGGGGGACCAAAACAGCCTCGAAAGTCCCTCCTCGCATCGGTGGTGAGCTCCGTCATTTTATACGGAGCCCCAATCTGGGCTGATGCATTGATGAGGAATGCGAGCTTTGGAGCTCCCTGTCGGCGGGCCTGTAGGGTCGCCGCTCTACGCGTGGCCCGAGCCTACCACACCGTGTCGGATGCCGCTCTCTCGGCAGTCGCTGGTCTATCCGAGAGAGCTGAAAAATATCGTGAAGCGTCGCGTACAGAATGAGAAGAACAGGACAACTTGGGCTCAAGATGGGCCGTCAACACATATCGGCAGTGGCAGCAACGGTGGGGTTCAGCCAGCGAGGGTCGCTGGACCCACCGCATCATCCCGGACATCAGCAGGTGGTCGAGCAGGAAACACGGCTTCGTCACGTTCCATCTCACCCAGGTGCTAACCGGGCACGGATGCTTCCGCAGCTACCTCTATCGTAATAAAGTGTACAGAAGCGCGGAGTGTCCAATATGCCCTGGAGTAGACGAAGACGTGGAGCACGTCGTATTCCATTGCCCAAGATTCCTGGATGAACGACAGCAATTCCAGGAGTATTGGAGCGGCCCTTTAACACCCGAGGGCCTAGGGGCGTGCTTGCTCGAGTCGCAGAGTGGGTGGGATGCCGTGGTTACCCTCGCCACAAACTTTTAACTAACATCATCGAGCGACTGAATCTCATCAGAAGAGAAGAAGAAAGAAGAGGAAACGTCGGCAATAACACCAGCCAGACATAAAGTGTGACGGCCCAGACGAGGCGTGGCTGCCCCCCCCCCCGAAGTAAAGCTTTACGGTAGCTCCCGGGGGGGGGGAGTAACAGTCGTATGGAGGAACCCTGTTGGTGCGATCTGGCAGGGGGTTTTTAGTGGGTATTCCTGGGTTGTACGGTGCAGCACCAGCGAGTCCCACACTTCGTGCGTAAAGGCATTTTTACCCTTCCGCCCAATGAAAAAAACACACACACACACACACACACACACATATATATATATATATATATATATATATATATATATAGATATATATAGATATATATATATATATTAAGGCTACCTTAGTTGCATTTTAAACCTTAAAATATAAAAATCTGAATATTTGATCCGGACTCCGACAAATTCAATACATTAAAAAGATCCCTTTTTATAGTAAAAAAGTAGCTGTAAAGTTTCATAATGGGTCTGACCTTGTACTAGAAGTTATGTAGTAAACAAACATGATATAATGACTAATAAGTGGTTTTACATGCAAATTTGACCATTGTAATCTACTAAATTTCATGTCACACAGGTTCAATCATTCGGATCAAACATTCTGATTTTCAAAAATAATTATAGTAGGATCAAACGTGGGAGGATTACCCCTGGTTTCCCAGAAAAACAAACTAATATTGCATAAACATTGGCAACATTTTGTCCCGGGTGAGGACCTCTTCAAGCCATACTAATAAAATAAATAATATCACAGACAGACGATAACGTCTCAATAGTCATAAAGTTTTCTCAGTCAGTGACTGTTATAAGGGAAGCTCGCACACAAATTTTGTGCCTGATTGATTAAAGCCTCTCAGAGATAATCGTGTAACACCAAAATTTTTATTAAAAAATGCACGTAAAAATCAAACAAATTTTGTCCACATTACGAAAAAACCGTAGAGAATCGGGATATGAAAAAATTAGTTTTTTAGTTTGTGCAAGGGGAGATTCCTAACAAAATTTCAGCCCGGTCGGTCGAAAATTGCGTGAGACATCGCATCCCACACATTTTTTGCTGAAGGCAAAGGCTAAAACTGCAAGGCACTTCCGTATCGCGGTCGTGCCTAAAAATCATATCAATATAACTCATTTTCAAAAATGTACATTTGAGTAATATTTAACGTAGTATACAGTTGAACATACTGCAACGTTAATGTGGCAGTTAAATTATAATAATAAGTATGGACTATATGAAAAAATAAATCAATTATCTATTGATCTTATCTATGTATTTTATAATATCTATTGATCTATTATCAATAAGATATAATGAAATACTATACTGTTTTATTCAAATTTTTGTGTTTTCTGTTATTTTGATTTAATGAATATACAATGTCATTGTTATCCACTTCCATCATTCTTTCAAAATGATGAATACAATTATTAGTTGTCTTATCAGCAAAACTTATTATTTTACTATCTATATTATTTTTTAATTTATTTTTGGCAGTTACTTTTTCTTTGTGTTGGATTCTAAAAGAGTTAATTAATAATTGCTGTATATATAAACCTCAAGTTCCTCAATATTAATTTTATCAAAATAAGTTTTCACGTAAGAATTTATCCAAGATTAGAAAGAACTTGTAAAAAATCGTTATAATATCTTATGTAAGATTTTGTACAAGGTCATCATAAACGTAAGATTTTGAATGAGATCTTATGTAAGATCTTACGTAGGTTCGTGGTTGAAAATCGATGATAAGATCTTGTATACAATTTTGGATAAGATCTTATATCAGACCTTATGTAAGATCATTTACAAGATCTCATCTCAGATCTTGCAAAAAATTTGCAATAGGGATTGAAAAAAATTATAAAGTTAATCTTTCATACATTCCAATCAAACGTCGCACGGGCATACATTAAATACAATAGTGACTGCAAATGCTATTGCAAAGACCGTGCTTGGTATAATGTGCAGACGAGGATCTGCGCGGACGGTGTTCTGTCCACGCTGTTTGCTAAGGCGGACAGGTTCGTTTCGTGCGGACGCTGTTGGTGTGCCAGCAGTAACGAATTGGGACTCGCGGGCTCTTGTCCACGACTAGAGCATCTCGTCGGTATATTGTCACGCTGTAGAATCGCGGACAACGAAATGTCTGCGACTAAGTTGCTTGCTCTTATCTTGTGTTGCTTATGGTGTAGACATCAAGTGTATTTTCTCCTTCTATTCTATTTTCAATAGTTTTAGGTTGTTTTAAGGATGTTCTTAATTATTAATAATAATTATAGAAACTGATTAAGTGTTATTGTTTTGTTTTATTGGAGACAACCCAGAACTCGGCAGATGTTACAGTTTCTTATAAGATGTTTATGATAGTATTGTTTTTATAGTCGTGCGGTGGCTTATTTGTAATTACGCTTGATTATTGTATGAATGAACTTAACTTACATATATTTTTATATATTCTCTCTCTTCTGTGACCTGGATCCTTCGTGGCACGGCAGGTGCTGATTAGTCTTATTCTACACGATCACTCGTGGCTGATTAATGTATGGATAATCTAAGTTGCTCTATGGGTTCCCACTAACACTGGTCTGCTATCGACGGGCCCTTCGTCTATTGCTCAATGCAGACTTTCGAGCCAGAAAACAAGTAGTTTTACTATATCTTGTACACAGAGTTTGAGTGGTTTGCACGCAAATAATAAGCGAAGCATACAGAGAGATAGAACCCGTACTCGCTGACCGGGTACAGCTACACAACAACAGGTTACTTGTACAAAAGGCTCTCCGTGGATCGTTTCCTGGCTTTTTAAAGCCTCGGTGACGATTCAAGGAATTGTGAAATTCAATGAAACGCGGCAATGATCGACCACTCAACATCTGACGTGCAAGGATGATTTACAAAAGTATGTCAGTTATACGTGCGTAAGAAGTGCTGACTCGTAGGTCAAAGCACTCGCTCTGATGTTCGGCGATCGGTTTCATACTGTCGAAATCGATCTAGTATACATCGTCTGTATGAGTGCACGAATGCAGTCGCACAGGCGTTATACATATATATGGGTGGTTCTCTGTGAAAACGAAGATATGAAAATTTTAATTTTTGTCTAAACTATATATATATATATGTGTGTGTGTGTGTGTTCTATGTGTTGGACCTGTCTCCCAAAAAAAATTTCAGCGCAATTCCTTGATTTGGCTTCGAGTTCTAGCTGGTCAAAGTTGACGTTATAAGCAATTTTTGCCTATTTTCAATGATTTGTAGCTCATAAAGGATGCGTTTTTAACTAAAACTACCCGAACACCTTTTTTGTGAAATTTTCGGAATTTTATATTCTATTATTTCTTCCTGCAGACATCTTCCATCTCCCTATTTTTCCTCTTCCTCTCTCTTCCTTAGCTCTCTCATAATGAGTGATTTGGCTCTTCTCTCCTCGTGTGTGAGCCACTGCTCCAATATAATTTTTTCTCCTTCTCCAATCTCTGCCCTCCTCTCCCAGATTTTCTCCATATCTTCTTTATTCTTGAAAATTACTTTTTTTGTCTCCTCCGTTCTCGTGTCTTCTAGTTCCCATGCTACTCCCTCCAAGATATCCTCCATCCATTCAACGAGTCCTCCTCATTCCAATTATTTAGGTGCACAATCAACCCTCTTTCCCACACCATACATTTATTTTCACTTTTCTTTTTTTCCGGTCTCTCTCTCTCTTCTTCCCTCTCTTCAGCTCCTGCTATCTATACTGTCTCTGACTCTTCTTCCTCTTCTTATTTCCTGCTTGCTCTTCATCATTCCCGCTTTTGATTCCTTCTCCGCAACAGCTTCTCTTACCTCTTCCATCTCTTTTTTCCAGTTCATCATTTTTTTTTTCATTACCTCCATATCGTCTCTCATCTCTTGCATTCTTTTCTCTCTTGCATTCATTTCTGTATCGTCCAGCACCCTATTTCTCTCTAGTACCCTTTCCATTTTTCCTCTGATTATTTCTGTGTAGATTTTATACCCTGTGTCCATCAGCGTTATCCCTCTATAGTTTTTTGCATCCTCTTTGTCCCCCTTCTTAAATAGTGGGGTAATTAAACCCGTCTTCTACTCTGTTGGGATTGCGTTTCCCGCCCATATATCATTTAGTATCTTTGTTAACTCTCCTTTCATCTGTTCCTCCCCGTACAACCATAACTCGTTCTGTATCCCGTCTGCCTCCAGTGCCTTACCTTTTTTCATTTTTCTTATGGCATTCCTCACCTCTTATTCTGTTATCTGTCCATCCGCTTCCGAGTCCTCTCCCCTTTCCTCTGCTCCTTCTTCTCTAATTGAGTTTTCCTCTTCCTCTTCCTCTCCTAGCTGTGCTTTAAAGTGTTCAATACACGTCCCTTCTCCTATGGTGCTGCTTCCTTTTACTCTCTTCTTCCTTCTTCTTTTTTTCACCACTTCCCAGAATTTCTTCCCTACCTGTCCTCTTCCGCTTCCCTTATCCTCTTTTCCATATCCGCCTCTTTCTTCTTCTCCACGAGTATCCTCCATTCCCTCTTTGCTTTTATGTATTCCCTCCTTTCCTCTCCTCCTCTTATATCTCTTCCTATCCTCTTTACTTCGGCTTTCTTCTTCCTGCTCTCTTCATCCCACCAGGTGTTCCTTTTTTCCTTCCCCTTTTTTCTTAATCTTTTTTTGGTTGCCCTTTCTATTTTCTGTTTCAACTCTTTCCATTTTTCGCTTTTTCTGCTTCGTCTAGACCCTTTCTAAAGAGTCCTACTGCCTCTTTTCTCTACACTGTTACCGTCTCAACCTGACTGTCCTCTTTCTCTCTCTCTCTCTCTCTCTCTCTCTCTCTCTCTCTCTCTCTCTCTCTCTCTCTCTCTCTCTCTCTCTCTCTCTCTCTCTCTCTCCCATTTCTCTGTACTTGCCTCTATCTCCATTGCGTTGTAGTCCGATTCTAGCCTGTGTGCTATACTCATTCTCTTTATTCCTCTTCTCCCCTCCTCATTTGTTATGGCATAGTCTATTACAGAACAGCCCGCTCCTCCTATATAAGTATACTCTCCCTGTTCATCTCCCTCTGTGATTCCGTTTAGAATGCTTAAGCCTAGTTCTCTTGTCCTGTCCACCAATTCTTCCCCTTCTCTGTTTTTCTTTTCATCTTTAGAGTTTCTTACCTCCGCTATTCCTTCTTCATCCAGTCCTCCTCTTTCCGTACCTGTTCTTGCGTTCATATCTCCACATATTAGCAGCTTCTCTCCTTTGGCCCTTTCTATCAGTTCATCTATTTCTTTGTAGTTTTCCTGTTTCTCTTCTCTCATGTATGTTGTCCCTATCCACCATGTCTCTCCCTTCTTTTTTATTTTAGCCCCTATGAATTCACTTGATTTTTCCTCTATCCATTCTACCGCTTCTTCCTTTTCATCTATTTTTATTGCCATTGCTAAACCTCCTTTTACTCTTCCTCTTTCTCCCCCTCTTTTTGCATCCCTTGTCTTGAACTCGAAGCCAACCAGCTTCTTTTGCCAGAATGTACCCTCTCTATCTTCTATCCATATCTCTTGTAGACAGATTATGTCAAATCCTCTAGTATTTCCATGTATCCTCATCTGATCCTTTTATGTCCGCTATATTCCAGTTAACTATCCGTATGTTCCTCCGTTTTCTCTTTGTTAATTCCCCTGTCCTTCTTCTGCTCCGAAAAAATTCTTATTCCCTTTCATTCCATGTGTGCTCTGCCCCATCTATCCATAGTCTATTGTATCCTATCTTCACCACTTTTCCCTCCTTTCTTAGCTTTATCGCAGCCTCTCTTATTTTTTCCTTATTCCTCCTTTCTTTCCAAGTTAGGTCCTGATCTATGAAGATGTTTGTGCCTTGTAGCTTCGACTTTTCTCTCATAATCGCCCCTTTTTCCTCCTATTTCCCGTACTCTAGCCCTAGCCTGCGGATCTTTCCCGTTATTGTCCACGTCTTTCTTATCTTTACCTCTATATTTAGCTTCTTCTTTATCCAGGATTCCACTGCCTCTTTTTCCCATTTTTCTTCTTGTCATCCTAAAATCACCAGGTTATTTTTTTCTGTCTCTTTCTCCCTCCTCTATCCTCCATTCCATCTCTGCTATCTGCTTCCTGTCAAACCCTGTCATTGCTGTTATTCCTTTATCTCCTTCTTCTACTGCCCGTCCTGTTTGCGCGCCCTTCTCCTTCTGCCTATCCTTCACCTGTTTTCTTATCCTATCAAATTACACCTGACATCCCTCTATCAATTCCAATATGGCACCTACACACCCACACACACACACACACACACACATATATATATATATATATATATATATATATATATATATATATATATCTTAAGGCTACCTATTTGCATTTTAAACCTTAAAATATAAAAATCTGAATGTTAGATCCGGACTCCGACAACCTGAATACAGCAAAAAGATACATTTTTATAGTAAAAAAGTAGCTGTAAAGTTTCAGAATGGGCCTGACCTTCTACTAGAAGTTATGTAGAAAACAAACATGATATAATAGCTAATAAGTAGTTTTACATGCAAATTTTCCATACACTTATAACCTAGTAAATTTCATGTCTACTGATACAAACACATGTTGGTAAAGATTGGTAAGATCTGTCAAAATATCGGCGGTCTTGCTGATACTTAATCGGTTTTATACTAATACATTGTTTATACTAATACATTGGTTTTATAGTAATACATTGTTTATACTAATACATTGGTTTTATAGTAATACATTGTTATTAAACTAAAACATTGAAGTTAAGTTTTTAACATGCGTTTGGTCATACAATATGTAAAAAACATGGGCGCAACCTTCAAACCTTATGCCAGCAAAAAGTTATGGGCCAATTACTAATAACCAACAGCCTTTATTGTGCTCCGGGTTAATTTATTGACTGGCTAAGGAAACTTATATTCTTCGGCATTAATGGAGAGCGGAGCCCGAGATCTAGAATAAAAAGAAAAATTGTCGAAAGTAACCGTACCTATGAAAAGTTACGAGCGATTTAAAATAGGGTAAAAATCGTAAAAAATGGGAAATTCTGTCGAAAAAGTGAAAATTCTGGCTTTTCAGGCATTTCTTCCGGTTTTCGACGAATTTAAAGCTATTTTAAATAGCTCGCAAGTTTGATAGGGATGGTTATTTTAGACAATTGTTATTCTAATTCCTGATCTCGGGCTCCACTGTCCATTAATGCCGGAAAAATAAGTTCCCTCGTTCAAGTAATAAATTACCTGGGGCGCGTTAAAGGCTGTTTTTTTGGCAATTAGTAATTGGGCCGTACCTTTTAGTTGGTATATGATTTAAAGGTGGCGTCTATGTTTTTTACATATTGTAGGCCCATACGCATTTAAAAAACGTTGTAACGGCCAGTTATGTAGGGGAGAGGGGGGCTAACTTGAACGCGAAGCAATACTATAACTCTTCTATCACTTTTGAGTACTGCGTAACTCCATTCTGCCGGTAACATATATGTTATATCTCACTAAAACCAACATTTGGGCGTCAGATTTTTCTGTCAGCGGAGGTTGTGCGTTCAGGGCCAGTAAACCGAAATTTCTTGAACATTTTCTGTAACTTTTAAAAGTCAGGAAAAGTTTGACCACACCAGTCTGCCTAGAAATTAATATAGCGGGCCTACGAGATCAAAAAGTACATGCTAAAAAGGTGATTTTGACGCCGGGTTGGTTGCTGTACGTAATTTTAAGATTAGATATAGACAAGTGAATTTTTTTAAAACCTGGGAACTAGTTCGTACGCCAGGAACAGGAAAATTCTGTACATAAGATTAACGTAGAGAAATATAGAGACTTGAAATCCATTTTTTATAAACATGCCTATAGTACTTTAATCATAGCTTGAAATGTTTCGTGAATACTAAAAAGAGATCAGTAAAAATGCTGTATGATAAAAAAAAGCTGTTTAATGCCTTATTATCTGTTATAAGAGATGACTGATCTGTAATAGCAGCACGGGTCGCCAATATGATATAAAAGCTTTATTTCATCACAGCACACATAAAAATAAAAAAATTAAGTGCTAAACATTATGTATACAATTTTCTAATAAATTTTTTTGCCTCATTCTATGCTTAAATTCAATGTGTATAATATGCCCCGCGACCAATATAGGATTGCCCCACCCCTGGGACAATTTTGTCAATTTTATGCTTTATTAAAGTGGTGGACGGATTTTTATAGTAGCCGGTTAGGGAGCTAAAAATTCGTGTACAACTATTTAAAACCAAGTTTTTGGAACCTAATTATTCGATTTTTGATCTTTATGTTTTAAACTATAAAGCGACAAAAAAAGCGTTTAAGTTAGCCCCCCTCTCCCCTACATAGTGACCTTAACAAACACTTTAGTTCCATCTCAAATGATCCACTGGCTCTTGCAGTAGAGGTTTTTCTGCGTACCCTCGAGAGTCTAGACTTCCCTGAGCATTCTTACTTCAAGGTTATTACAGAATCGGACGTTTTGGCTGCTGTGTCGCACTTCCACACCCAGGCCAGAGGCAACGATGGCATCCCACAGGTTGTAATTTCAAAGGCACTATCCGTACTCGCTCCTTTACTATGTCGGATTTCAATATCTTGAATCAAGACTACTCATTGACAACCTACAAACAGGCTTCCGCACCGGTCACAGCACACAGTCTGGCTTAATTAAGCTGACTAATGATGTCAGGCTTGGCATAAACAAAAAGAAAGTCACGCTTCTGTTTCTATTTGATTTTAGCAAGGCGTTTGATACGGTGTGTCACGTCAGGCTCCTGAGAAAGCTATCTATCCTCTTTCGGCTTCTCCAAGCAGGTCATCCGCTGGCTTGCATCTTACCTTACGGGAAGAAAGCAGGCCGTTATTGGTGACAACGACGAGCTCTCCACCTTCCGACCCCTGAACACCGGTGTCCCGCAGGGATCGGTTCTAGGTCCCCTGCTGTTCGCGTTGTACATCAATGACATTGGTTTTTGCCTGGATTCAGATGTGTCCCATCTAATCTATGCGGATGACTTGCAAATATACAGCCAATGCCACCATGAGGAGCTCGATTCTCGTTCTGACAAGATGAGAGCTAATGCCGAAAGGATAATGGGCTGGGTTGCACAAAATCACCTTAAACTTAATGTCCTGAAAACTAAGGCAATCGTCCTGGGCTCCCCCTACTAAATTAATGCTTTACCAACTGTTGCTAACACCTACATCAACATAGGGGGAGCCCGGGTCGACTATGAATCATCTGTGCGCAATCTGGGGTTGGTGCTTGACTCCATACTAAGGTGAAAAGAGCACGTTACACAACTATGCAAACGTGCTCACTCATTAATGTATATGCTTTACTTTTTCAGGAAAAGTACAAATCTCAGGTTGCGTAAACATCTCGTGCAAGCACTCCTATTTCCAATCATCGACTACTACTCATTGGTATACTGTGACCTGACCCAAGAACTTGACACAAAACTCCAGAGACTCGTAAACACGGGAATTCGATACATCTATGGTGTAAGGAGGGACGAGCACATCACCCCCTACAGGCGTGAACTGCAATGGCTTATAACTGCCGGACGTAGAAAGTACTTTCTCGTCGCGCACAGGCCTGTGAGGGGGGAGGTGACGCCTCTGGACATCCCGACTTTCAAGACGGAGACGCTGAAAGGTTCATTCCATATAAGCGCCTCATACCTCTAGAACTCGCTACCATCACGCCTTCGCAACACTAAATCCATGTCACACTTCAAACAATTAGTTAAAGAATATTTTTATGCACTTGAAAACTCATAATTATCTCACAAACACTTACACTCCTCCAATCTATAAATATTATTTCACATTCACTCTATATATATATATATATATATATATATCATCTCTCACACACACACACACAAATTATAACTTGTTTTACTTTATACTGTTATTTTGAATTGTACAACACAATGTACAGAAATAAAACTTATTTAATCTAATCTAATCTAATCTACATAGTAGGCGATCGAAGTTGTCGCATAAAGACCAGCGCCGCTAGCACTCTAGAAGATACTCGTTCTCGTCTATTATGGGGAGCCATCTACGGTATCGTTGCGTTGCAGGCTCGGGTAATATTTCCTATCACCTGCTCAACCTTATCATTCGCAGATCCATACAGCTGTATTTCTCTAGAGCTAGCAGAGATGTCTCCTGGTTATAATCCTTCATTTTCCAGCTGACTCTTTCCGTCCTTGTACTCACGTTGGATCTCCGTTTTGGTTTTCCTATCTCCATTATTATCGCTTGGTGGTTACGATTTATGTAATGATCCTCCTCCTTTTTCTTATGATAGACTATTGCTCATTAGTTTACTGCGACCTGACATGAGAACTAGACACTAAACTCCAGAGACTTGTTAATACGAAAATTCGTTACATCTATGGTGTAAGGAAGGACGAGCACATCTCCCCTTACAGGCATGAGTTGCAATAGTTTACCACCACCGGACGTAGAAAGTACTTTATAGCCTGCTTTTTGCGAAAAATCTTTAACACGTCAGTGCCCATCTACATTCTAGCCTTCTTTGACTTTCTCGTTGCACTTACAAGGAAAGGTACCCAACCCGAACTCACCGATTTTGATGATTTTCATATATGTTGTAGAACATAAAAAAATAAGAAACACGTTTTTTTTTTTTATCGGCTAATTTTCACTTTTAAGGGGTAAAAACCTCCCCTAAAGTTAACCCCCAAAAAGCGTTTATTTTTAATATCTCGGCTTAAAATTAATATTTTTCAATGAAACAAATTGGAGGTTATTTCTTACAAAAAGAGCAAGTATTTCATGGTGATTTGAAGAGTAAGAGTAGCATCCCCTATTTTTTAGGGGTTGAAAACATATATTTTTTGGCATAATTTTATAATAAAAATGTTTAAACCGACTAAAAAAAATTGGAAAAAATGTTTAAACATCCTTAATAACAAAATTTAGTTGACGTCTTTCGGTGTTTTCATAAATATTACCCCTAAGGGGGTAAACCACCCCTAACACAAAATAACTGTAAATATGTAATTCAATACATAATATTTCGTAGAAAGTTTGTATATAGAGGTTTTCGAGGTCGCTGATTACAAATCTGTCAGATTTTGAAAATTCAAAATGGCGGAACCAATAGGACGGAAATATCGAAAAAAAATTTTATATAATAAAAAAGTTTTAAACGACTAAAAAAATTGGAAAAAATTTGTAAACATCTATAATAAACAAATTAAGTTTTTCGATTTTTTCATAGATACTACCCTTTAGGGGGTAAACCACCCCTAACACAAAATAACTATAAGTATACTTCAATCCATAATATTTTGTAGAAGGTTTGTATATAAGGGTTTTCGAGATCGCTCTTTGCAAATCTGATAGATTTTGAAAATTCAAAATGGCGGAACCAATGTGGTGGACGAAAATGTCGAAAAAAAATTTTAACTTTCATAAAAACTTGTTATAAATGTGTTATCTTTGTAGCCTGTACATGTGAACTAAAGAGCCTTAAACCCTAAACCCCTAAAGAACAAATAGGCTAAATGGTTGTGCTTTTTAACCAAACCACCTCAAATTCCTAAATTTGTAAACAAGAAAATTCTGTGTGTGAAGCAGTTTTATAATTTCCGTAGAAATTGTTATCAGAATGTTATTGAAATTCCTTTATTGTAAATTCAACTTATAATGTATTTTTGTTTATAATATTAGAGTATAATAATAATCTACAATCTTTTATCTTTTGCCATAGTGCATTTTTTGTATTGAGCATAAAATATATTATTTTACGATGTTTTTACATTAATGGTAGTCCTCATAAAAGTGTTTAAAGCACAATGCTTTTTTGCACCAACCACATCGTACAATTGCAATGTTTGTGCACCCTTCTATTTCACAATGTGTTGCACAAGACTTTCCAAAACTGAAATCTATAGGATTATCAAATTTATCTGGTTTTTCATTGACGTAACCGCTTTTATACCAGGAATATTTAAACAAATCTATATATCTCGGTGAAGACAGTTGGTTGTGAACCAATGATTGAAGTTTAATTATATTATTTCTCACATGTAAATTCATATCATGATCCATTAACATTACATTATCAGAAAATGTTCGGACAAAGTTTTTCCAAATACGGAATCCATAGACATCAAGTGGTTGTATTTTTCCTGTGGTTCCAGTTGGAATTTTTTTATGTTAATAATTTTATTTTGTGGCATTGTTTCTTCTATAACTTTGTCACAATGACCACTCCAAGAATCAAGTAATAGTATTGAGTGATGGCCTACATAGGGATAAAATATTTTTTCTAACCAGATTTTGAAGTGATCTGCAATTAAACGACTTACTAATTAACTGATCAACGATATTACAATGTAAAAATTGTTATTAGTTCCCTTACTTGTTGTTAATTTTCCAGATTTGGATGCTTCCACGTACACGTTTTCTGGTCTAAATATGTTTTGTTCTACAATAGGACCAAACTTGCCACTTGGTTCCTTTAAAACAAGAAATAGCGGTGACAACAGTTGTCCAGTAGCTGATATTAGTGGCTGTATAGTATAACTATGCGTTGTTGCTGAAATTGACTGTACCAGACATTGCACTTGCTTTTCTCCTTCTACTGCTAATGTTCTTCCAGAATGCATTTCTAGCTGAAATCCGCTCTGATCTGTATTATACAAATTTTCGAGTCCAATCCTTGGTATACACGATTTAACGTCATCGATAAATGCTTCAGCTTTAGCCGTAAGTTCTGCACTACTTTCTAGTGTTTTTCTTGTTATGAACTTATTTATTTTCCTAGAAACTATTCGGTGTGCTTGCTTAAATTTGAGTAACAAATGTTTAGAAGCTTTGAATCTAATATCATCAAAACCAATTTCTTTTTTAGCTTGTAAGGCCCATCGAATTATATCTTCATCATGGATAATTGAACCACTGTCGAGAGCTGCTTGAAAATTATCCAGGGTATACTGAATTTGTGCTACTTTTTCTCTATACGTGCCACCTTTATTAATTGAATGAGCCCAACGACGTAGCTGACTAATAGATGATACTTTTTTGAATCTGTTTTGCACTGTTTTGAGACTTAAATTTTGCTTCGTTTTGCTACTTCTCCAAAATTCTACAGCTCTTTTTTTGTATTCAAAATCTAGTTCTTCATTATCTGCTGTACATTGATTTGTTGGTGCTATATCCGGATCAGGAAAATGATGTTGCACTTCATCTTCAATTATTTCCACATTATGGTCTTTATACTCTTCTTGAAAATCCAAAGAGTCATCAGTAATCATTTCTACATCGTTGAAATCATGTGTTGCATCTATTAAAATTTCTTTTATTTTTTCGGCCAACTCTGTTTCGTGATAATTCGTGACACTATCTGGTATGTTTAACGCTTGAAAGTATGCTAATAATAAGTTTAGAACGTTTAACGGATTAATTTTCATTTTTCAATCTAAAATGAAAACAAGCGGTAAAATTTATACAAGCTGTGTTTTTGCATGTAAGGCACGACTGCTACATTTCTACCAGAATAAAACGAGTGAATGTAAATTGAATCAAATCATTAATTTATGCATTGGAGAAGAATTCGCGTTCCACTTTGTGATGTTCGGAAAACTCTATTTTTGGTTTTATTCAACTTTTATTCACTTTGAAATTGAATAATGTAAATCTATATAAAATCACTAAAGAAAATTTTTTACAACTGTATGATACCACTGATAAACAAAAAGACGTACTATTCGTACTTTCCGGCATCGAACTAGAATACCCACAAAACTCACTCACTGCCTAAAAAATAACACAGGCAGCTGAGGTGAACACTCGATGAAAACAATCTAAAAAAAGAACATACTGATTCGCACATATTGTCAACAACTTTTATGAGTGAAAGACATTTATCTGTGGAATTATCATTGAATGTACGATAACATTCATTAAACTAATGAATGCATATAAAATTCCCTTTCAATAACAACGTGTTCTTTAATTGCAAATGAAGTTCGAGTATTAATATTCTTTTATGTATTTTTACCAATAACAAAAATTATCATAGTAATATAATAATAATAATAAGAAGAAGAAGAATAAGCATAATTGCAATAGCAATAATAACAGTAATACTGATAATAGCAATGATAATGAAAAATAATAATAATTATTAGAATAATATTTATTATTAAATTTAGATTTTTTGATAAATTCATTAAATCGTAGCAAATAGTATTATTATGGAATTCCAGACTGTAAATATTTTACTATAGATACAATAATCATTACTTCGAGAATTCATCTAAAAAACGTTTGGCTTACGAAATAATTGTAACAATGAAAAACTCCCAAGTTTGACAACATTAAATTTTATTACAAAACGCAAAAGAGTTTGATAAACTAATTTTATTAACCTATGTTTTTTCATTTGCAAAAAAGTGTGGACTTTTTGAATTTATAAAATTATATAATTATGCAATTTATGAAATACTTTATAATTTATGAAATTACTTTTGAAATTATGCTAATTTATAAAAGCAGAAAAATAAATAATCTTTGATTGAAACATAAAACGAGACGTTATTTGTTACATACAAAATGATAGAATAAAATATCGGTAATATGTCTATACTCGTGTCTACGGTAAAGCATAGGCCTTCGGCTTGTCTGGAGGTTAGGGGTTTGGAGTCGTTTGGTTAAAATGCACAACCATTTAGCCTATTTGTTCTTTAGGGGTTTAGGGTTTAAGGCTCTTTAGTTCACATGTACAGGCTACAAAGATCACACATTTGTAAACAAGTTTTTTTGAAAGTTAAAATTTTTTTTCGATATTTCCGTCCACCATATTGGATCCGCCATTTTGAATTTTCAAAATCTGATAACAGATTTGTAATCAGCGACCTCGAAAACCTCTATATACAAACCTTCTACAAAATATTATGGATTGAAGTATACTTATAGTTATTTTGTGTTAGGGGTGGTTTACCCCCCTAAGGGGAAGTATCTATGAAAAAACCGAAAAACTTAATTTGTTTATTATAGATGTTTACAAATTTGTTCCAAATTTTTTAGTCGTTTAAAACTTTTTTATTATATAAAATTTTTTTTCGATATTTCCGTCCGCCATATTGGATCCGCCATTTTGAATTTTCAAAATCTGATAACAGATTTGTAATCAGCGACCTCGAAAACCTCTATATACAAACTTTCTACGAAATATTATGTATTGAATTACATATTTACAGTTATTTTGTGTTAGGGGTGGTTTACCCCCTTAGGGGTAATATTTATGAAAACACCGAAAGACGTCAACTAAATTTTGTTATTAAGGATGTTTAAACATTTTTCCAATTTTTTTTAGTCGGTTTAAACATTTTTATTATAAAATTATGCCAAAAAATATATGTTTTCAACCCCTAAAAAATAGGGGATGCTACCCTTACTCTTCAAATCACCATGAAATACTTGCTCTTTTTGTAAGAAATAACCTCCAATTTGTTTCATTGAAAAATATTAATTTTAAGCCGAGATATTTAAAAAAAACGCGTTTTGGGGGTTAACTTTAGGGGAGGTTTTTACCCCTTAAAAGTGAAAATTAGCCGATAAAAAAAAATACGTGTCTCTTATTTTTTTATGTTCTACAACATATATGAAAATCATCAAAATCGGTGAGTTCGGGTTGGGTACCTTTCCTTGTTAGACCAGTGAGGGGTGAGGTGAACCCCCCGGGACACCACGGCTTTAAAAACGGAGACGCTGAAAAACTCATTTTTCATAAGTGCCTCATATCTCTGGAATTCGCGACCACCACTCCTTCGCAACACAATATCCATACTTCTTAGAGCTGGAAAATACATAATCATCACACAAACACGAACACTCTTCTATTTCATTTCGCTCTACATGATTCATCTTTCACACTACGGTTGTGCGAGTCAAACTCGAACTTTTTTTATTTTGATTGCAAAATAAATCTGGGATATTAAAAATCTACTCAAATACCACGATTGTCGAGTTTTTACACATATCTAACGAATGCTATGGTTTTTCCTCGTTTCGTAACAATGATATATTACTTAAAGCTTCAAGTATTTTTCGAGTTTTTTTCGAGCTTTTGCCTAAAAAATAACTCGATTGGTTATTTGGACCGATTTTACAGCCTATCAACATTTTTTTTTTTGCTTTTGTAATCTATTGAATCTGTTAAATCCGTATGTTAATTTAAAATCTAAACACTTATAATGTATTATTATGTTTTTGGTTTAATTATTTGCACCATAATGTCGTAACCAAATGTAAAACTCGGCTTTTGACTCGCACATCTCTATTTCACACACTTACACAAATTATTTGTATACTATTTCTACGAATCCTTTATTTATATCGTACAACATAATGTACAATATAAAGCAAATCTAAATCTGAAATATATAAATCTAAGGGTAGAGATAGAGCATTTTGCAAAATTAAAAAAACTAATGATAATGAAAATAATGAACCTGGCGTTAAAGTTTATGATAAAATCGCTCAATTTATTCATGGAAGCTATTTGAGCGGAATAGAAGCAGCTTGGCGAATACAAGAATTTCCATTATGTGGTAGAAACCATACTGTCATATTTAGCAGTTCACACTAAAGATCAACAAAAAATTATTTTTTAAGAACATAAAGAGTCAGAAGCATAACGCAACATGAAAACAACTTTAAAGGCATGGTTTAAATTAAATAAAATAGATGATTTTGCAAAAAATATTAAATATGTTGAAATTTCGCAATATTATAGATTTGATCATAAATCGAAGTGTTAGATGAAACTTTCGTGAATCAGTCACGGCCTGGCCGCCGGTGCAAACAGACCTAGTCATCTTATAGTTAAATATAATCTAGTCACAATCAGCACTCAGTATTATCTTTATCCCTTGTACCTTGTCTGTTCGTCATTGCCTACCTTATCTCCTATTAGGAAGCGTAGAAGAAGAGCTCCAATCATCAAAATCTCTCTCTCTCTCTCTCTCTCTCTCTCTCTCTCTCTCTCTCTCGACACCGCCAACAGCCAACATGGATACCACACACTAAAACACACACATATCATTCCACCAAAACCACCATCTAAATCATCCAACTTATTCACATCTGCCTCTAAAGCATTTCTGTCCGAGGGTCTAAGGGTCTGTCATTTCAATGCGAATTCCCTTACGAGTCACATTGAGATGATCAGGCTCTTCTTGTCCACTCGTTCCCCCTTTCACGTAATAGCTGTAACTGAGACCTGCCTAAGTGATAAGATATCATCCATTCCTTCACTAGATGGTTACACTTTGCATAGAAGGAACAGAAACAGGAACGGTGGAGGAGTGGCCCTCTACATTCATCATTCATTGGCGGCTAGCGTTATCTCGTCATCTGACGACGAATGGTCAGGAAAGCCGGGTAAGCCGGAGTATCTTTTTTGTGAGATCACAGCTAAGGGAGTATCGCCCATCTTCGTGGGGGTTGTGTATCGCCCTCCTCACTCACCCTTTATCCAGGGATCTAATTTTATTGAACAACTAACAACACTTATGCACAACTACTCCACGAAGGTCATCATGGGTGACTTGCCGATGCCGATCAGGATTCCTCATCTGAAGACGCCAATTTCATCAGGGCCTTCATCGATGAAAACTCCCTCTCTTCTGTGCCATATGGTGCAACCCATCACAGACAGGACTCTGACACCTGGCTTGACCTATGCTTAATTGATGAGCAGGATCGCCTGCTCTCATACTAGAAGAGAGACACTCCTTTAATCAATGGATATGACCTTATCACGGCCACACTCGACGTAAAGATTCCACGCCACGTACCTGCTACATACTCTTACAGAAACTACAAAGGAATCTGTGCTAAGAAGCTAAGGAACTTCCTTAGCGCATGTGACTGGTCATCCTTCACCACGCCATCACTTGACGAATACATTACCATTCTTAACGCTCACATCACGAACGCCATAAATCATCTCACCCCATTAAAGACTGTGACACCTGGACGTAAACGTCACCCGTAGTTCACCGCGGCTCTTCATGACCTTTTAACTGAAAGGAACAGACTCTACAGGTGATTTCGCAGAAATCATTTACCTTGGGATCTATACTTCTATAGAATCGCAAGGGACGACGCTCATAAACAGGTTGAGGAAGCCAGGCTGAATTACTACTATTCACGCTTGTCTAGCTTGACCGACGTTGCAGAGATCTGGAAAGAGCTTGAAAATCTTGGTATTACTACCTCTAAATCTCCTTCACCTGCTCGGTTCTCTTCAGATGTTCTCAACAAACACTTTAGCTCCATCTCAAATGACCCTCAAGCTCCATCTGTTGAGCAGTATGTGCGAATCCTGGAGAGTCTGGACCTCCCTGAACACTTCATCTTCAGGGCTATCACGGAGTCGGATGTGTCGGCTGCAGTATCACACTTTAACACCCAGGCCAGGGGAAGCGATGGCATCCCACAGGTTGTAATCTCCAAAGCACTGCCAATACTCGCTTCTTTACTTTGTCAAATTTTCAACCTGTCTCTGAGCGAGGCACGCTTTCCTTCAGCCTGGAAATCATCGATCGTAAGAGCACTAAACAAAGTTAATTCTCCAACAGCTGTAACTGACTACCGTCCGATCTCTCTATTCTGTTTCCTCTCCAAGGCGCTAGAGTGGCTGGTGCACAAGCAAATCACTGAATATCTTGAAACAAGACTTGACAATTTCCAAACTGGATTTCGCACTGGCCACAGCACGCAGTCTGACTTAATTAATTTGACTGATGATATCAGGCTTGGGATAGACAGGAAGAAGGTCACTCTGCTACTTCTATTTCATTTTAGCAAGGCGTTTAATACTGTGTGTCACGTCAGGCTACTCGGAAAGCTATCCTATTTCGGCTTTTCCAAGCAGGTTATCTGCTGGCTTGCATCTTACCTCACGGGAAGAGAACAGGCCGTCATTGGTGACAACAACGAACTCTCAACTTTTCTACGATTAAACACCGGTGTTCCACAGGGGTCAGTTTTAGGCCCCTTGTTGTTCGTGTTGTACATCAATGATATTGGCTTTTGCCTAGATTCAGATGTGTCCCATCTAATCTACGCGGATGACCTGCAGATCTACAGTCAATGCCACCTCGAGGAGCTTGATTTCTGTTCTGTCAGGATGAGTGCTAACGCCGAGAGGATAATGGCTGGGCTGCATCAAATAGACTTAAATTTAATGTCCTTAAGACTAAGGCAATCGTCCTGGGTTCCCCCTATTATATAAATGCTCTACCTACTACTGCTAACACCTATATAAATATAGGGAGAGCCCGGGTCGACTACGAATCATCGGGTCGCAATCTGGGGTTGGTGCTAGACTCCAAACTTACGTCGAAATAGCACGTTACACAAATTTGTAAACGTGCTCACTCCTTAATGTACCGTCTCTATTTTGTTCGGAAGAGCACTAACCTCAGGTTGCGCCAAAACTTGGTGTAAGCACTCCTATTTCCCATCATCGATTACTGTTCACTGGCTTACTGCGACCTGACACAGGAACTTGACTTGAGGCTGCAGAGGCTTGTCAACACGGGGCTTCGTTATATCTACGGTGTAAGGAGGGACGAGCACATCTCCCCTTATAGGCGTGAGTTGCAATGGCTTACCACCGCCGGACGTAGGAAACACTTCATGGCTTGTTTTCTAAGGAAAATGTTCAACACCTCCGTACCTACCTACTTATTAGCCTATTTAGATTTCCACGTCGCGCTCTGGCCTGTAAGGGGTGAGGTGACCCCCCTGGACATTCCGTCCTTCAAGACGGAGACGCTGAAAAACTCATTTTTCATCAGTGCTTCCTACCTCTGGAATAGCCTTCCATCTCACCTTCGCAACACACTATCCATATCACACTTTAAACAAACAGCTTAATCATACTTCTTTAAAGTGGAAAACACGCCAACATGACGCAAACATACACACCCATCCATCTCATTTCACCTCATTCCATTTACTCTTCAACTATCACTTCTTACACAACAATTTTATTTTATCTGTTTTACTATATTTACTATATTTAAATATGTACAACATAATGTACAACAATAAAAGCATATAAATCTAAAATCTCTCTCCCCCTCCCTTCCTCCCTCTCTCTCCCCCTCCCAGCCCCTCTTTCGCTATCTCATAATTTATATATATATATATATATATATATATATATATATATATATACACTAGTGGGGCTACGCCCCCTGCTCGCTTCGCTCGCCAACCCACCATGTTAGTGTCTGTGTGATTTTTGTTTTCAAAAATTAATTTTCATGATCTGATAATTACGTTCTGGTTAGTTAAGAATGAAAATGTCAGGATAATACAAAAGATGAACTAAGAGATAATAAAACTAGATAAAATAATTGTAAACTTTCTATCATTAATCAATAAACATTAATAATGCAATGATTATGTTTATTTTATAAATATATCAATTTCGCCCAATTATTAAGCACAAAAAGATAGTATACTACAAATCTACAAAGTATTACACGTGTAATACACATATAATCATATGTATTACGCATTAACATGTTGTTATAGCATTAACAAACCATGCTTAAATTAAACATGTATTTTAGTATGTCAATTATGATTACTTTTATCCGTAAACCTTTTCAGACAAATTAAACATTTGTACTTTTATTGATACTATGCGCTCGCATGTGAGTTATCAAATATTGTTTATATTTATATTTTTTTGAGCAGATTTCACATTCATAAATTCGCCATTTGTATGCACATGTATATGATCAACACTTTTTCAAATAATTTTTTTTTTACAAAAATACTTAAATTTTGTATGCCCTGTAGTTAGTAAAAAGTATATGAATTAAAAGAATTATATAAACTTTATAATTCTTGCTATATATCTTCCTATATATTATATAACAACGAACTTCCGTTTTTAAATGTCCTTTGCGCCGTTTTTCACGACGGTTCTGATGTCAAAGGAGAGTACATAGTGGACTACGCATGCGCCGGCCGCTGAGTAAAGCCAAATTTTACCGCGCAAGTTCGAATAGTATACTTTTCTTTTAGAAAACATTAATAAATATATTTTTTACCATCCAATAATTTGTAAATTATTTATAAATTGTTACTGCTGAGAGAGTTAACGCAAATCATTCGGATGATATACAACAATTATTTTGTAATTGTAAAATTATTTTTTTTAGTTTATAAATAATTATTTGGTAGTAAAAAAATGTATTGATAAAATTTTTTTAAACGACAATTACACTATTTAAGTTTGCGCGGCAAGTTTTGGTTTGCCGCGCAAGACCGTCAAAAACGGTCAGGACATAAGTAAATGTAGTTGTGTACTTTAAAATTTTTTTTTATTTATCAAAAATAATCTAGATTGCATTGAAATATTACGATTGCATTACATATTGCAAGTTGAAAATTTGCTTGATATATTTCTTTTCGTGAGAGTTTCTTCTCCCGATATTTTGTCACGTCACCGGTCCGATAAGATGTATTATACGGTAGTGGTTACAGCAGTAAATCTATTTTACCAAAGTTTGTCAACTTCTGCTACTCGGTGATACTTTTGTTATGTACGTTTGATCTCGTAACATTCAGTCCTAACCCCATCGTGACCACTATCAGCGCAAAAAAAAATAAAACTGGAGAGGATATAGTAAAATTTGATTATAATATTATTGTAAGACCACGTGTGTAAAACTATTGTCGTATAAACAACCTTAGTACCATTATTGTACTTGTACATACAGATCTGTTTTGAACGATAAACCCACTGCCACTGTAAGTTATGGGGGGGGGGGCATACACATTTTTAAAAATAACATAAAAATGAACGATTTTTACGTTATTTTGTGGGGGGGCTGTGTGTGGGGTGGGGGGGGGTGGGAGTATAGCCAAAATAACTATATAATATATGAAGATATATATATATATATATATATATATATATATATATATATATATATATATATATATATATATATATATATATATATATATATATATATATGGGTGGTTCTCTGTTAAATTGAAGATCAAAAATTTTTTTTCTCAACTCACGGTAAATATGTTCCAAAAATAGTTTCACACACACAGATACACACTTCGCTACGCCGGTCCCAAGCCCGGAGTCCCACCACACAAGAAGTGATGAAGGAGGAGGGGGAGGAGTAGCAACCTCGTTAAAATAACCAAGGCTCATCTGGCCCGGATGACAGCACTTTGTTAAAGGGCTCCTTCCTAGGATACAGGATAGGGGAAGAAATCCCGAATATAAATCAATCATGAATAGTGAGTTAATTATAACACTACCCCAAGCGGGTCAAGCTTTACAGCCCGCTCCCGACGTTGGTTCCGATCGGATGAAAGCCCCGGTGGCCGACGCAAGCTCCATAGATATTGGGGGGAGCCAATTAACTCAAACAAGACAGGAGGTTATAGAGGTGGGTCACTCGGCCCTCAAAGGAAGATTAGCCTCAAGTGATGCATCAGGATGTGATTGAGTCATAAACAAGGGAATGCACGAGGTATGGTCTAAAATTCAGACAGCAGATCGTGCGAAAGAAGAGTTCATGGACAAGATTCAGAACCATCTGGACAAGATGGATGCTGTACTAGGTCGAGCAAAAAACATTAACAAGAGTGTTAAGGATGACATGAGGAAGGTCATGTCTTTCTGGAAACGGCTCATCAGCGTAAGAGAAGAAGACCAAGTCTAGCTTTGGACTGATGATGTCAAATAGCTCACGTACCTCGCTGACCTCAGAAGAAAAACGGGCGGTAGCAACGCCAAGGAGGGGGAAGGAACGGTCTCCTATACAGAACGAGACCAATAAGAAAAGAAAAGAAGAGGACAAGACGCCAAAGCATGGCCAGAGTGCGCCACTAGCGTGAAACGGTCACGACTCTTCTCGGTCCGTAGCGCGTATGAGATTTTAAATTTTAGAGAAGAGCAGTAATCATTTACTGATCTACGTCCGAATATTGACAACAGATCATAAATAGGAAAGTAATTATATATAGTAGTGTATTATTATCATATAAGACAGGTCCGGGATACCAGGTAGTGGGCATT